>NW_007253571.1:440198-463634 GCF_000164805.1 Carlito syrichta | reverse complement strand
CCCGCAGGCTCAGGCAATCCACTCACCTCAGCCTCCCAAAGGCACGGGATTATAGGCTGAGCCACTGAGCCCAGCTGATTACTTTAGGGGTCCAGCCCCTTTTGCCAGTTCATGAGATCTTCTGAAGGAGAGATGGATAGGCGAAAGACAGACACAATATTCCCAAACACCTGCTTCCTGAGCAAATGACATCCTTTATTAGTTAACAGAAAGCTTTTATAGCATTTGTAAAAGGGGCAAGACAAAGAAAATTCCTTCACGTACATATGTTTTAAAAGTTACCACCATCTAGCGGTCTTTAGAAGAAATGAATAAGCCAAAAACACTACTTTCAGTTAATGAGTCTTGAGAGAAGTGTAAAAGGAGTTTCACTTAAACTAAACATAATGCATACAAGGTTTACTTTGATTTCAGTTCCACATCACTAGTCTAATTAAAAAGGCCATAAATTCCCTAAAACAAACTATAGACTGTACTTAGTGATAGCAGGAATATGAAGCCCATTAACTTGACCAAACAACAGTGGTTAGCTTTTAAAGAATAACTATGAAAGTGACTTACTGTGAAAATACAAAACACTAATCTTTACTTTGGATAAACATATAAAGTGAATGAAACATAATGAAATAAAACTAACACAACTAAAATTATTATGGTTGCATAATTGCCAATGAGCTTTTAAGTTTAGGATAATGGTGATTTGGCTATTTTTCCTTATGCTTGGCAACCTCCTGGAAAACCTTTTTGTCTTAAGATAGGCAATTATTATCTTTGAGGCACCAGCTTTATCATTGTGTGAACTTAAACTTATGAACTTAAAACAATCTTCAAAGTAGCTATAAAACACTAAACTATAACACTAAGACTAATTAATGACACAAAGTAAAAACCATGTTAAACATAACAAGAGCCTAATAATTTTTTGTCAATCCTCATACATATGTATATTGATTATATAAACTTGTATGATATTACATTTACCAATTATGATTAATACATGGATAAAACAATTATGTCTAGAATAGCACTGTCAACAACTTTCTTCAAAAGAGCCCCAAATTACAGTCCTTGAAGTGCTTCAAGGAAGTTCCCAGGTGCACGGTTCTTCATGTAGCAGTTCTTCTCTTTTGGGCTTTTACGACCTTCAAAGCTTTTGTAATCGCCTTTCTTGTCCAGGTACCTTCGTTACTTTTCTCTTATCCTGCAGTGTTTATTTCTAAAGAAAACTCAAAAGAAGCTTTTAATGACATTTCCCAGGCCCTCAAGGTTGATTTCTGTATTTAGTTAATTATCATAAAAGTATCTAATTAGTATATTATGAATTCAGTGAAAACCCACTCTATAAACGTTTACTTAAAATTTAACTATAGAATTAAGTAAAAACCTTAACGCTTAATCTTTTATCCTAAGCCTGTGAAGACAGTGTTATAAATCACCTACATAACTCCTAGATGAGTGTTAGAACTTATAATGAGATCATAATAAACTTACCATAAACTTGTGCTTCTGACCACTAAGCTGCATAATTCTAAATCAAATAAGGAGTGAATATACTTATATCATTTTTTATTCAAGCAATATCTAGTAACTTATAACCAAGTGAAAGAAAGCATTCTTGATGTGCTTCAGAGTTTAACCTTTGCATATGTTAGAAAAGACCAAGCAGCATAGTGGGAAAATGGGAAAATGAACCATGATATTCTCAGGTTAGGTGTGAGTACTTCGCATAAACATGCCATTTTCTTCCACACTGCACAGAATTTCTTCAGCCATATCAAACAGCAAAGGTGGAAGACAGAAGGGCCTCAGCTTCCCGGGCTCACCCTGCGGCCCGGGGTCTTTGGCCCACCGGGACCCTGTCAATCATGTGGACCTCCAAGGCTGGCTCCCAACAGATTAGTTATATTAATTAACATATCAGCCATCTTACATAGTTGCCATTTTTATGTTTTGTAAGGAGAACACATAATGTCTTCAATTTTAGCAAATCTTCCAAGCACATGAGCTGCCATTATTAACGATAAGTCACTATGGAACACATTAGTTCCCTAAAACTCAGTTATAACTGAAATTTTGTAACCATTGAAAAACATCTCCATTTTCCCACCTGCAGGCCCTGGTGACCACGTTGTACTTTCTTCCTCTATGAGTGCAAAGTTTTTTTATTCCACAGGAGTGAGATCATGCAGGATTTTTTTCCCCAGTTGGAATCTCACTCCAGGCTGGAATGCAGTGGCATGCTAATGACCACCACAGCCTCATTGCTGGGCTCAGGCGATCCTTCCATATCAGCCTTTTAAGTAACTGAAACTACAAGTGTGTGTTGCCATGCCAAGCTTATTTCTGTACTTGTCATAGACCCATGGTCTTACCTAGGTGCCCAGACTGGTCTAGAACCTGTGAGCTCAGGAAATCCTCTCACCTTGGTCTCCCAATGTGATGGGTTTACAGACTTGAGCCACTGTATCTGTTCTCACACAGTACTTGTGTGTGTGTGTGTGTGTGTGCCTGGCTCACTTCAGTTAGTATAATGTCTTTTTTTTTTTTTTTTTTTTGAGTTGGAGTCTCACTTTATCGCCCAGACTAGAGTGCAGTGGCCACTCCCGGCCACCGCCGCTGCGACTTGCTGGGCTCTGGCGATCCTTCCACCTCAGCCTTCCGAGTAGCCGGAATTACAAGTGTGTGCTACCATGCCCGGCGGATTTTTTTATTTATTGTAGATATGAGGTCTCGCCAAGTTGCCCAGATGGTTCTCAACCCCATGGGCTCATGCAAGTAAAATGTCTTACAATGTCATCCATAAGGTTAAAATTGCAGAATTCTTTAAAAAATTTTTTGACTGAATCATGTACTATTGTGTGTGTGTGTGTGTGTGTGTGTGTGTGTGTGTGTACACATTATTTTCTTAACACAGATTCCACAAATATTTAGGTTGTTTTCAAGCTTGGCCATCTTGACAAATGCTGCAATGCCCATAGTGGTTGGAAACTTCTTTTTGGTACTGATTTTATTTCCTTTGGTTATATACCCAGAAAAGGGATTTCTGTGTTATGTGGCAGTTTGTTTTTAATCTTAAAAGATTATTGATAATGATTTTTATATGGTTCTACCAATGTTAAACTCACCAAGAGTATACAGGATTTCCTTTTCTTCACATTCTTATCAAAAGTTCTCTCTCTTCTGGTTGATATTAGCCATTCTAACAGCTGTGAGACAATATATCATCATTGTGTTTATTTGAAATTGCCTCTATTGCTGATGTTCAGTGCCAATTCATATACCTATTGGCAATTTGTGTGTCCTCATTGGGAAATAACTTTTTTTTTTTGAGTTGGAGTCTTACTCTGTCACCCAGACTGGAGTGCAGTGGTCACTCCCGGCCACCACAGCCTCGATCTCCTGGGCTCCGGCGATTCTTCCGCCTCAGCCTTCCAAGTAGCTGGAACTACAGGCATGCACTACCATACCTGGCTAATTTTTTATTTATTGTAGAGATGAGGTCTCACCAAGTTGCCCAGGCGGGTCATGTAACTATTCATTTTTAGGCTGTTTTTTATTCAAGTGATTATCATTTTCTTTATTTAACATCTCATGAGGTATATGGTCTGCAGATGTTTTTTCTTGTCCTGTAAGCCTTTTTCTTTTCCCTTTACTCTGCAGAAGCTTTTCAGTTTGATGTCTCCAACTTGTTTATTTTTATTCCTGTATTCATAAAAAAAATTATGACTAAGACCAATATCAATATCAAGGATGCTTTCCAAATTCTTTTTATGGTTACATTTTATCAGCATGTTCTCTGTCACCCAGGCAGGAGTGTGCTGGTTCAAGTAAGTGTTTCTACCTTTCATAGGAAAATTTCTCAAACTTTTTGTAAATTTCAGCTCCACAAATTATTGTTGTACCCTTAATTGAATCATTTATCCTGATTCTTTCTATGCTTAGGCATACTTTGTTTGAATTGGGGTATTTGAAATTCAAAGATACACACGTCATAATGTTTATGATGTTGCTTTGTCTAGATGAATGTAACACCAATCACTAAGTTAGAGATTCTAGGAGACTCATACCTGTTCTTAGGATGTGTCTTCTCTGTATATTGGGACAGAAACCAGTCTTTGTGTAAACCCTCAAAGGACAGAAGTGTGGACTCATACTCTACTCTTCTGTTTATTCCCTGAGGAAGAATTCAAGAGTTAGAACATCCCATCTGATTACATCATGCTGTATTGTAAAGGAAGAGAAATTATGGTGGCAAAATTACTAAACTTTCTCTTCCATGTAACTCATTTTTTCATGTGGATTCTGCAAAATCTTAGCTGTGTTTTGAGTTCTTACACAGGCAGTGGGGTAAGTATTTTCTTAAGTACATTTATTTATGATGGAGTGGAAACCTGTGATTTGTACTTGCCATCATACTTATGTTCTTAGCATGGTATAATATTATGTTTTATTTTCAAAGGATATTCACCTGAATCTAGCATGTGGAATAAATTTTAATTTTCATGATTTTCAGCTGTGACTTCTCATTACACTGAAGGCCTTTTACTAGAGAATAGCATAGAAGACTCACTTGCAAAGATGCCAGTGGGAAAATATGGTAAATATGTCCTTAAGAACTTATGGTTACAAAAATCTTGGGAAAGTATGCATGAAGGTGAAGGGCAGATAGAATGCTCACTTGCAAATAACCATTACAAATGTAACAAGAGTAGGAAAGTCTTTCATCAACCCTCCAAATTTGTTATCCACCAGAGTATCCATATTTCTAAAATGGCTTTCAAACACGAATATGGCAAAACATTTAACCGGTCCTCAAAATGTAGTCGACATCAAAAAAATAGTGGAGGAAATATACACAATATATGTAGGAAAGTGTTTAAGAAATCATCCTATCTAAATAGACATGAAAGAATTCATAGGGGAGAGAGAGCCTTCAAAAGTAAAAAATGTGGTAAAGCCCTTGGCTATTACTCATGTCATTCACAACATCAGAAAATTCATTGTGGAGAGAAACCCTACAAATGTGAAGAATGTGGTAATGCCTTTCCCTCTCGTTCTCATCTTACTCAACATACAGTGATCCATACTGGAGAGAAACCCTACAAATGTGAAGAATGTGGCAAAGCCTTTCATGTTCGTTCACTCCTTACTCGCCATACTATGATCCATAATGGAAAGAAAGCTTACAAATGTGAAGAATGTGGCAAAGCCTTTCACATTCGTTCACTCCTTACTCGACATACAATGATCCATACTGGAGAGAAACCCTACAAATGTGAAGAATGTGGCAAAGCCTTTCGCTCTCAAGGAGAATTTGCTGGACATAAGACCATTCATACTGGAGACAAACCCTATAAATGTGCAAAATGTGGCAAAGCCTTTCACTCTCATTCACATCTTACACATCATTCAGTGATCCATAGTGGAGTGAAACACTACAAATGTGAAAAATGTGGCAAAGCCTTTCACTTTCGTTCACAACTTACTGAACATACAGTGATACATACGGGAGTGAAACGCTACAAATGTGAAGAATGTGACAAAGCCTTTCACTTTCATTCACGACTTACTCGACATACAATGATCCATACTGGAGAGAAACCCTACAAATGTGGAGATTGTGGCAAAGCCTATCAAACTCGTTCACACCTTACTCGACATATGGTGATCCATACTGGAGAGAAACCCTATAAATGTGAAGAATGTGGCAAAGATTTTCACTCTCATTCAAACCTTTCTCGGCATACGCTGATCCATAATGGACAGAAACCCTACAAATGTGAAGTATGTGGCAAAGTCTTTAGCTTTCAAGGACAATTAGCTATACATAAGACAGTCCATACTGGACACAAACCCTACAAATGTGCAGAATGTGGCAAAGTCTTTATCTCTCATTCAAATCTTACTCGTCATACAGTGATCCATACTGGAAAGAAACCCTACAAATGTGCAGAATGTGGCAAAGGCTTTACTTGGTACTCGAAGTTTATTGAACATCAGAGTATCCATACTGAAGAGAAACCCTACAAATGTGCAGAATGTGGCAAAGACTTTCACTCTCATTCAAACCTTTCTCGACATACACTGATCCATAAAGGACAGAAACCCTACAAATGTGAAGAATGTGGCAAAGTCTTTCACTCTCGAGGAGGATTTGCTGGCCATAAGACCATCCATACTGGGAAGAAACCCTACAGATGTGAAGAATGTGGCAAAACTTTTAGCTCTCGAGGAGGATTTGCTGGCCATAAGACCATCCATACTGGAGTGAAACCCTACAAATGTGCAGAATGTGGCAAAGGCTTTACTCAGTACTCAAAGTTTATTGAACATCAGAATATCCATACTGGAGAGAAACCCTACAAATGTGAGGGATGTGGCAAGTCCTTTCACTCTCACTCTGGATTGTCTCGACATAAGGCCATTCATTCTGGGGAGAAATCCTACAAATGTGAAGAATGTGGCAAAGCCTTTTGCACCCATTCAAAGCTTGCTGCACATATCAAAGTGGATAGTGGAGAGAAACCCTACAAATGTGAAGAATGTGGCAAAGCCTTTCACTCTCGCTATGGAGTTGCTTTACATAAGACCATCCATACTGGGGGGGAAACCTACAAATGTGAACATGTGGCAAGGCCTTTCACTCTCATGTAGGATTTGCTAGACATAAGACCATGTGTACTGGGGGGAAATCCTACAAATGTGAAGAATGTGGCCAAACCTTTTGCTCCAATTCAGAGCTTGCTGGATATATCAATATGCATACTGAGAAGAAACCATATGTGTGAAGAATGTGGAAATGCCTTTTGCTCTCACAAAGAATTAGCTGGTGATCCATACTGGAGAGAAACCCTACAAATGTGAAATATATTGAAAAGTTTTTCACTCTCATTCACTACTTGCTCAACATGGCAAGATCCATACTGTTGAGAAACACTACAAATGTGAAAAGTGTGGCACAGCTTTTTGTACTCATGGAGGATTTACTGGAAATAAGACCATCGATACTGGAGAGAAACTGTACAAATATGAAGAGTGTGGCGAAGCCTTTCACTCTATTAAGGATGTGCTGGACATAAGACCATCCATACTGGGGAGAAATCCTACAAGTGTAAAGAATATGGGAGAACCTTTCACTCTCACAATGGATTTGGTGGACACATGACTATCCATGATGGAGAAAAACACTACAAATGTGAAATATGCAGAAAAGCTTTTCACTCTCATTCACTACTTGCTTGACATGTTAAGATCCATACTATTGAGAAACCTTACAAATGTGAAAAGTGTAGCAAAGATTTTCACAATCATAAAGGATTTGCTGGACACAAGACCATCCAAGTGGAGAGAAATCCTACAAACATGACGAATGTGGCAAAACCTTTTGCTCTCAAATGATTTACTATACATATGAAGTGCCATACTAGAGAGTAACTCTACAAATGTGAAGAATGTGGCAAAGTCTTTTGCTCTCAAAAAGTATTTACTGAACATAAGTCCATTGATATTGGAGGAAAACCCTACAAATGTGAAGAATGTGACATAGCCATTCACTCTCATAACAGATTTGCTGGACACATAATCATCCACACTGGAGAGAAACTCTACACATGTGAAAAACATAGTAAGCCCTTTGCTCACATATGCAAGTAGCTGGGCATAGGAGAATTCATACAGAGAAGAAACTATATAAATGAGAGGAATGAGATAAAGCCTTTAGCTCTCATTCAATATTTGGTTGACATATGAGCATCTATATTTAGAGATTCCCTATACATTGGCAGAATGGGGTAAGCCTTTTCACTGTTATTCCAAGTTTTCTCATCATCAATTTATACTCTAAATTTTCAGTATCTGTAATGACTGGAAAATCATATATCTAGTTATAAACAATAGGGACATGGTGAGAAATTTACAGATGTAAAGAGTACCGTTATCTTTACTCAAACCACAGAACTTTTGAATGTACACATGTAAAGCATATCTAAAGACATTAACCAGCTAAAACTTTATTTGACATTAGACTGTGCATTGTAGAGAATCTACAAATTTAAAGAATGTGGACTGGCCTTTTTTCAAAATATATGCCATTGGAAATACTAGTGTATTCAGACTGAAAAATTTACAGATGCAATTTATAAGGAAGCTTATTTATTGAAAGGTCAAGCTGAAATAAATATCAAATATTGAGAGCATTGGAAGATGGTTTGTTGTTTGTTTTTTAGGAAAGCATAAGTATATTCTCTGTATAATTTTGGTTTTGCATTGGCAGAATTTGAGGATATTTCAAAAAGCACACGATATTGATGTAATGCAACTCACATGATACTATGCCTTCATTCATAGTGTTTATGTAAAGACATGGGGTCAGTTTTTGGTATGTTAGAGCTATGAAATGTCCCTGTATAGTAGGTCATCAGCACTCATCTCATGTTTTTCATGGAGGATGAAGAACACTGATATGTAATCTCCTTTAAAAGATCCAAGTGAAGAGGTTTTTTTGTGGCTCACATTGACCATTATTGTAAGTTTGGAATGAGGTGAGTTCTCAGGATAACATTTTTCTTTTGAAGTAGATGACAAAGAATCATTGAGAGTTTTAGAAATCATTTGTCTTGCTACCTACATGCAAATGAGAAAATGAGGCCAGAACATTAATATCTTGATGCATCTTCATACTATCAATACTTACAAGCTGTAAGTGTAATTTGATATAATATAAAGGAATATTTCATAGACATCAGAGCAAAGATAATTACTCTCTTAAAATGTATATATTATAAGTTTATGCTTAGTAAATAATCAGATTCAGTTTTTAAAACTGAAGAAAGCTGTTTGCACATGGATCACACTATCAGAAGAACAGAAATGCTTGAATATTTGTAATCTGGTTTTGCATACGATGAAATTTGAAGGTTTTTTTTTATTATTATTTTTTTTCCGAGTAGGAGTCTCATTCTGTCACCCAGACTGGAGTACACTGGCCGTTCCTGGCCACCGCACTCTTGACCTGCTGTGCTCTGGCAATCCTTCCGCCTCAACCTTCCAAGTAGCCAGAACTACAGGCGTGTGCTACCATGGATATGTATAAGAATAGGAAAAAAGAAATATTTTCCAGATAAAACACCTGAGAGGTTTGATTACCAAAAACAGCTCCTAAGAAGCATACATTAAGAAGACAAAGTCAGCCAGGCTTGGTGGCTCAGCCCGTAAAACCGTGCCTTTGGGAGGCTGAGGTGAGTGGATTGCCTGAGCCCGCAGGTTTGAGACCTACATGGGCAACTTGGCGAGACCTCATCTCTACAATAAATCAAAAAATTAGCCGGGTGTGATAGCGCACCTGTAGTTCCACCTAATTGGAAAGCTGAGGCCAAAGGATCACCAGAGCCCAGCGGCCACTGCACTCCAGTCTGGGCAACAAAGTGAGACTCCAACTCAAAAAAAAAGATGACAAAGTCATACTTCTGTATGAAGATATAATGGAAGTGAAAGAGTAAGAGACATAATGAGGGAGAATCAACTTATTGTGGACACTGAGTTACAGACACCGTGTCAATGGCAACATTGGATTTTAAAATATTTAGATAGAATAAAAGTATAGTTTCACCCATTTTATTTAAATATAACAGAATTCTGTGCTTACTAAATGACAAATGGAAGAATCATCCAGTTTTTAGAACATTATCCATCACTGACTTAATATGTGATTGATCTTCCATTGCATATAATATTGGCTACTCTTTTATCAGAACATATTTGTAATTAAGAACTTACTGTGCATAGGACACTGATTCTAAGACTGAGCAGTCTGAAGGGCTGGGTCATCTCTGCCTAACACAGGTGAGGAAGACCTGCAAGAAGCAAACACATGGAAGACAAAGTCTCTCCACATGTGTAAGCTTCAGTCTCCAGTGTGAAACAGCAAGGTCACTACTTCTCTTCCACCACTGTGGCTTGATTGTATAGTGTATTTACATATACGTCTTATTCTTCTTTTAAATTTGTATTCCCTTGATTTCTCAATCTTTTTAAAAATTCACTATCATACTGCTTTACTTTCCTAGTCCTTATTAGGTAAAATATCATTCTATTTTTTTCAGATTTTTATGGATTTCCAATTTAAATGTTCTGTTGTACAAAAAAAAAAAATTTATCCAGAACAAAAATAGCTCGTGTCTATGTCATTATCAGGCTCAATTGATAAGCTGATTAGAGGATATCAACTTAGTGATACCATTTAAACTTTCTTCCCAAAATGTATTTTTTTTACTTTTTATTTCTACTGTTTTTCATGTGTTTCAGAAATATTATATACTACTTCCTTATCATTTGATTTTTTTTGAGTTGCAATCTCACTCTGTCACCCAGACTGGAGTGCAGTGGCCATTCCCGGGCACTGCAGCCTCGACCTACTGAGCTCCGGCAACCCTTCTGTCTCAGTCTTCCAGGTAGCAGGAATTACAGGCACGCGCTATCACGCCCAGCTAATCATTTGATTTTTAAATGTATAATTATTTTCTAAAAGTGTCACAATATCATTTTAATCTGTTAACATGATCATATGACTTTCTCATTGATTCTGTTAATATGACTAATTGTATTGATGGATTCCCAAATGCTGAATCTGCTATTCTTTCCTGATATAAAGGGAGATTGATCAAGATGTAATGTTGCAATGTGCTGACACAATGTTTCTAATAATTTTTACATTTCTGGTCAAATGTGATTTTTCTACAAAGAACAGATATGAAATATTTAGTATGGAAGAGAATTGGGTGTTGACATTGTCCCCATCCTGGGAAACCAGGTTTTCTATTCTCTTCTACTTCTTTTTCTTTTTTCTATTATTTTTATTTATTTATTTATTTTTTATTGAGTTGGAGTCTCACTCTGTCACCCAGATTGGAGTGCAGTGGCCGCTCCCGGCCACCGCAGCCTCAACGTGCTGGGCTCCGGCGATCCTTCCTCCTCAGACTTCCGAGTAGCTGGAACCACAGGCGTGCCCTACCACGCCTGGCTAATTTTTGATTTATTGTAGTCTAGCTGCCCAGGTGGGTCTCGAACCCGTGGGCTCAGGCAAACCACTCACCTCAGCCTCCCAAAGGCGCAGGATTACAGGTTGTGCTACTGAGCCTGGCAATTTTTATTTTAAAATTTAGGGAACAATTTAGGGTACATGTAAAGTTTGGGTGCCTTTTTTGATATTATGTCCTCCCACTCCCATGGTTATGTCACAATACAGTCAGTCACTTTCTTACAGTATTCTGAATAATGTTCAGGGTCAACTTATGAGTGAGTACACATAGTACTCAGATCTTTAGTTATGTGATACATCACTGAGAATTTATTCTTTTTGGGGGGGAATCCTTTTCACCCAAGTGGGAGTATAGCAGCACACACATGGTCACCACAGCTTCAACCTGCTGGGCTCAGGTGGTCCTTCCTGGAACAACAGGCTCACAACACCAAGCCTGGCTAATTTTATTTTTTAATTTATTATAGAGGGAAGTTCTTATCAACTTGCCCACGGTGGTTTCAACCGCTGGCCTCAGGCAGTCTTCTCATTTCTACCTACCAAAGTGTTGATATTACAAGCGAGAGCCACCATCCCTGGCTCAATCACTTATATTATAGACTCAAAATCCATCCAAGGTCCTGCAAAGTGAATAGTCTTGGTTTCTTGGTTTTCTTTATTATTATTCAGAGTCTCCCTCAGTCACCCAGGCTGGGGTTCAGTGGCACTCTTGTGGTCACTGCAGCCCTGACCTGCTGGTCTCAGGTGATTCTTCGACCTCAGACTTCCGAGTAGCTAGAACTACAGGCACGTGTAACTATGCCTGGCTAATTTTGGTTTTATTATAGAGATGAGCTCTTACCAAGTTACCGAGGCTGATCTTGAATTTGTGGACCCCCAAAGAGCTGGGATTATAGACATGAGCCACTGCATTCAGCTTAGTGGGTCATTTTTACCAACCCTAGTATTGTTCCATAAGTTTATTTTTTATCAGCACATGTACTGTACTCACTGCATTTAACATGTGAGAGACTGGTCTCAGTGTCTCAACCTGTATCCCAGCATTTTGGGAGGCCAAGGTGAGTGGATTGCCTGAGCTCATGAGTTTGAGGACAGCCCAGGCAATTTGGCAAGACCTCAAAAAATTAGCCACGTGTGTTAGCACACCTCTAGTTCCAGCTACTTAAAAGACTGAGTTGGAAGGATCGCCTGAGCCCAGCAGGTCAAGGCTGTGGTGACCATGAGAGTGCCACTGCACTCCAGTCTGGATAACAGAGTGAGACTCTGACTCAAAAAAAGAAATTACATTTGTGTCAGTACCCCACAAGAAATTGTAGAAAAAAAAGGAAACGGAAGGTTCTCATTTTTACTTTTCAGATAAACTGAGATAAACCCAGGTTCTGTCACTTGGCAGATGTTTGACAAAATATTTCTTTTGGGCTGGAAGCATTGGCATCCCTGGTGAGCTTGTTAGAAGTGAATAAAGTGAGAGCATGAATAGTTTCTCATGCTTGTCATTCCAGCCCTTTAGGAAGCTGAGGCAGAAGAATATATTGAGCACAAGAGTTTGAGACCAGCCTAGGAAATATAGCCACCCATCATCTCTACCCCATATCAAAAAAATTAGCCTGGTGTGCTTGTGCATTTGAGTAAACCCAGTCACTCAGGAGGTTGAGAAGAGTGGATCTGTTCAGCTGCGGAGGCAGAGGCTGTAGTAAGCTGTGGTTAAGGAGCTGCATGCCAGAAATGATGACAGAGACTCAAACTTAAAAAAAAAAAAAGCAGTACCTCAGATTTTACCCCAGATCTCCTAAATCAGATTTTGCTTTTTTTTTTTTACACTATTCATTTCATTGTTGTACACATTAAAATGTGCAAGGGTCCCTCTAACTCTAAGATTTTTATCTGAGCAATATATACGACTTATCCTGTGTGATGGAAATACAGTCCTCCAAAATGTACACACCTATGTTTGTGCCTAAATTTTATATTGTATCATTCAAGAAAGTATATTATCTGCACTAGTTGAGTGAATCCTATTTCATTCCATTTCTTCAGATTCAAAGAATACATTATAGAATATTTCTGTGTTTAAAATTATCCAGTATTTCCTTTGTCATAAAAGTTAGAACATTTTCATTCTCATTTCTTCTGCAGTTAGCAATTGTGCCCACGGCCACTTGGTAAGTATGTCTTGTTGTTGTTTTCAGAGTATGTTGACATTCGGGGATGTGGCCATGGAATTTTCTACAGAAAAGTAAAAATGCCTAGGCCCCTGATCAGATTATATCCAGTTAGGAGATATTAGAAAACTATAAAAATGTGGTTTACTTGGCTGAGGAAAACCTCCACACACAATATTTATTACATACTAACAATTTCATATATTTTCCTTGTAGAAAAATCACATTCTAATATGAATGTAAGGTTTATTAGAAACATTTTGTCAGCGCATTAGGACATCACATTATGATCAAGTGCCCTTTGTGCCAGGAATAAAATGAAATTCTGTTTTCAGGAATCCATCAATACTATTAGTTACATTAATAGAATCAACAGGGAGCTGGGCATGGTGACTCAAGCCTGTAATGTTAGCAATTTTGGAAACCAAAGTGAGAGGATTGCCTGACCTCAGGGACTGGAGACCAGCCTAGGCAACTTTGTGAGACTTTCTTTATACAATAAATCAAAAAAAATAAACAAGGTGTGGTAGCGTGCGCCTGTATTTCTAGCTACTTGGAAGACCGAGGCAAAAAGATCACCTTAGTCCATCAGATTGAGGCTGCAGTGGCCGTGAGCATACCACAGTGCTCCAGCCTGGGCAAAAGAGTGAGACTCCAACTCAAAAAAAAGGAATTAAAAGTTATATTATCAGCCGAACTTAGTGGCTCAGCCTGTAATCCCGCACCTTTGGGAGGCTGAGGTGAGTTGATTGCCTGAGGCCATGGGTTTGAGACCCACCTGGGCAACTTGGCAAGACCTCATGTCTACAATAAATAAAAAAATTAACTGGGGCATGGTAGTGTGCACCTGTAGTTCCAGCTACTTAGAAGGCTGAGGCAGGAGGATTACTGGAGCCCAGCAGGTCAAGGTTGCAGTAGCTGGGAGCGGCCACTGCACTACAGTCTGGGTGACAGAGTGAGACTCCAACTCAAAAAAAAACCACAAAACATCATGTTGAAGTTGAAATTGAAAACATATCATGGCACTTCTGAAAAAAATTATATTTTACAAAATTAAATAAGAAATTTAGTGTAAAATATTTCCACAATACTTGAAAAATAGTAAAAATACATAATAAATACACTATATGTGTTGGCAGGAAGATTCAACAGTATCATTAAGTCAACAATTCTCTAGTCATTTGATAAATTGAATATCACACTAATATGGACACCATCTGTTTTTTTCCTGAAGACATTTTCTTGCATGGAAGAATAATCGAAAAATCCATTCAAAGTCTGAAAAGAAAACAAGTGGCATCATGTATCAAAAAGAACAGGAAATTAAACTAGTGTGAGGTTTGCTTTAAAAACACACTGAAGCCGGGCTCGGTGGCTCAGCCTGTAATCCTGTGCTTCGGAGGCTGAGGTTAGTGGATTGCCTGAGCCCGTGGGTTCAAGACCCACCTGGGCAACTTGGCAAGACCTCATCTCTACAATAATTTTTTTTTTTTTTTGAGTTGGAGTCTCACTCTCTCGCCCAGATTGGAGTGCAGTGGCCGCTCCCGGCCACCGCAGCCTCGACCTGCCGGGCTCCAGAGATCCTTCCGCCTCAGCCTTCCGAGTAGCCGGAATTACAGGCATGCGCCACCACACCCAGCTGATTTTTTGATTTATTGTAGAGATGAGGTCTCACTGCCCAGGCGGGTCTCGAACCCGCGGGCTCAGGCAATTCACTCACCTCAGCCTCCCAAAGGCGCGGGATTACAGGCTGAGCCACCGAGCCTGGCTTACAATAAATTTTTTAAAAAAATTAGCCGGGTGTGGTAGCGCACACCTGTAGTTCCAGCTACTTAGAAGGCTGAGATGGAAGGATCTCTGGAGCCCGGCAGGTCGAGGCTGCGGTGGCCGGGAGCGGATGCTGCACTCCATATGGGTGACAGAGTGAGACTTCAACTCAAAAACAAAACAAAACACACTGAAGGTCAGGCTCAGTGGCTCATTCTGTAATCCTAGCACTTTGGGATGCTGAGGCGAGTTGATTGAGCCTGCGGTTTCGAGACCAGCCCGGGCAACTTGGCGTGACCTTATTTCTGCAACAAATCCAAACTTAGCTGAGCGTGGTAGCGCATGCCTATAGTTTCAGCTACTTGTAAGGTTGAGGTGGAAAGATCGCTGGAGCCCAGCAGGTTGAGGGTGAGGTGGCTGGTAGCGTGCCACTGCACTCCAGTACGGGCAACTGAGTGAGGCTGCAACTCAACCAAAAAAACACTGAGAAACCAAGGCAATACAAGTTTAAAAGTAAAACAGGACATATAAGGAAGAAAACCACTGCCAAGGAAGCAAAAATGGGCCTTGTGTCTCACTGGAGAGTGAAGCTCACACATGAGTGCAGAGGAGACTTTGTCTTCCAGTGCGTTGGTTCCTGCAAACCATCCATCTCACACATTTCAGGGAGAGATGACCACTCCCTTCCGAGGGCTCAGAGTCTTGCAGTTAATGTGTATGGACTGTGAGGCCTTTAACACAAATCAATTCTGATAAAAGAGTAACCAACGAAATTAGCAACTGGAAGCCAATCACATTTTAAGAAGTTAGTGATGGATAATGTTCTAAAAACCAGATTATTCTGCCACTAATAAAATTATTTAGGAGGCACCACATTTGCTATTCTATTTACATAAAATATGTGAAATACAATTTTATTATATCTCAACATTTTAAAAATTGATGTGGGCCGGGCTCGGTGGCTCAGCACTCAAAGTATTCCCAGTGCTTTGGGAGGCCAAGGTGAGTGGATTGAGCCCCGGGTTCGAGACCCACCTGGGCAACTTGACAAGACCTCACCTCTACAATAAATCAAAAAAATTAGCTGAGCGTGGTAGCACGCGCCTGTAGTTCCAGCTACTTGGAAGGCTGAGGTGGAAGGATTGCCGGAGCCCAGCAGGTTGAGGCTGTGGTGGCTGGGAGTGGCCACTGCACCCCAGTCTGGGTGACAGAGTGAGACTCCAACTCAAAAAATCAGTAATAATCTGCTATTGATAATAAATTCTCTCAGGTATTTTTTTGTATCCTTGGAAAGTATTTCAAATTACCTTTATTCATGAAAATACTGAGTGTTTAAAAGCAAGTGTTGTGAGATTCTGCTTAACACACCATGTGTTACTGCTGTCTCTATATGAGCAATTGGGCCCTCTAGAGCCAATCAAGGAAATCAGAGAAAGCAAGTGTGTTTGTGGCAAAAAGGTGGAGAGAAAAGGGTCTCAAGATATAGATCTTGAAGACATCAGCTAACAAGCACCACACCAGAGGAGTTAATAGCAGATGAATGGATGGAGGGGAGTATTTCCAACAATGTCAGGTGACTAGAAAGAAGACAGAGAAGAGGTTGAGTGTGGTGACTGATGCCTGTAATCCCAGCAATTTGGGAAGCTGAGGTAAGAGTATTGTCTGGGTCCAGGTGTTCAAGAACAGCCTCTACAATAAATCAAAACAGTAGGCATGGTGCCACATGCCTATGGTTCCAGGGACTCAGGAGGCTAAGGGGGAAGGATTGAGCCCAGCAGGAAAAGGCTACAGTGGCCTTGAGCCTGCCACTGCACTCCAACCTGGGTGACAGCGAGACTGACAATGAGAAAAGACACAAAACCAGCAGTGCCAAAAAACACTTCAACATTACGCAAGCTGGCAGAAGTGTTCTGATTACAGATTGCTGTTGAAATCTTTTATAACAGGTAACTTTCTACTATAGGGCACTAAAACTAAAGCAAATAGCAGAAGTAGAATGGGTGCCATAGGGAAACATTTTTTTGAGAAATGAAAATGTAAAAGCGTCAGACAGAAATTAAGATGGGTTTCTGAAAGCTGCACCAAGTGTCCAGTCTCTCCTGCCTCCCCTCCATCTCTTCCGCCTCTGTCAGCCAAGACAGCAAGGCCAGACTCTCCTCTTCCACCTCATCCTAGCTTCTCATGGTGAAGATGGCAAGGAAGAACCTTATGATGGCCCACTTTCATTTAATGAACAATAAAGATATACTTTCTTCATGATTTTCTATTTGTTTTCTGTTTTGAATTCAGTGGATTCCTGTGCAGATTTGTTACATGGGTATATTGTGTGGTGGTGAGATTTACACTTCTGTTAAACCCACCATCCAAACAGGGAAGATGGTGCCCAAAATGCAGTTTGTCAAGGCTTCACTCCTTCCCTCCCCCTTCATCACTCCTCGGTGTTTGCTTTTCTCATCTTGATGTCTGTGTATACTCAGTATTTGGCCCTCAACTATATGTGAGAATATTCAGTATTTGGTTTTCTCTTTCTGGGCTAATTTGTTTACATTATTGTAAAACTACAATTTGAAGCCGGGCTCGGTGGCTCAGCCTGTAATCCCGCGCCTTTGGGAGGCTGAGGTGAGTGGATTGTCTGAGCCCGCGGGTTCGAGACCCGCCTGGGCAGCGAGACCTCATCTCTACAATAAATCAAAAAAAAATCAGCCGGGCGTGTTAGCGCATGCCTGTAATTCCGGCTACTCGGAAGGCTGAGGCGGAAGGATCGCCTGAGCCCAGCAGGTCGAGGCTGCGGTGGCCAGAAGCGGCCACTGCACTCCAGTCTGGGCGACAGAGTGAGACTCCAACTCAAAAAAAAAAAAAAAAAACTACAATTTGTAATACACATAACATACAAAGTATGTTAGTGAAGTATTTATGTAGAATCCACGTGTAGAATCAATGCCATTTCATGTCTCTTGGTATCTTCAGTCTCTTACGTACAGCCACCAAGTCCCTCTAAGAAAAATATTTACTGGGCTTGGTGGCTCAGCCTGTAATCTCAGCACTTTGGGAAGCCAAGGCGAGTGGATTGCCTGAGCCTGTGGGTTTGAGACCCACCCGGGCAACCTGGCAAGACCTCGTCTCTACAATAAATCAAAAATTAGCCGGGTGTGATAGTGCATGCCTGTAGTTCTGGCTACTTGGAAGGCTGTGGTGGAAGGATCGCCAGAGCCCAGCAGGATGAGGCTGGGTGGCTGGCAGTGTGTCACTGCCCTCCAGGATGGTTGGCAGAGTGAGACTCCAACTCAAAAAAAAATTTATAGTTAATTATGAAACATTTATTACACACCAAAAGCTGTCTTGTTTCTGTTCCCTTTGATAGTCAGACCAATACAGAGAAAGTCAAAGAACCCCTTAACTTACCAAATTTTACAAGTTATCACCTGAACAGATTGTCCCAGTAAAATCAATAAGATAAAGGTTTTTTTGTTTTGTTTTGTTTTTTAGTTGTGGTCTCACTCTGTCGCCCAGGCTGGAGGGCAGTGGCCGCTCCCAGCCACCGCAGCCTCGCCCTGCTGGGCTCCGGCGATCCTTCCACCTCAGCCTTCCAAAGTAGCTGGAACTACAGGTGCGTGCTACCACATCTGGCTAATTTTTTGATTTGTTGTAGAGATGAGGTCTCACCAAGTTGCCCAGGCGGGTCTCGAACCTGTGGGCTCAGGCAATTCACTCACCTTGGCATTCCAAAGCACGGTATTACAGGCTGAGTCACCGAGCCCGGCTAAAATGAAGTATGTTAATTCTACAAAGTGACTTCAGTGTTATTCTTCAGTTGAGAACAAACATGGGAAGTATACATTGAAATGTAACAAGGCCAGGTTCTGGTTCAGCCTGTAATCCCAGCACTTTAAGAGACCATGGTGAGTGGATTGCCTGAGCTGGTGGGCTGGAGACCAGCCCGGGCAACTTGGTGAGACCTCATCTCTACAATAAATAAAAAAATTAGCGAGGCATGGTGGCACTTGCCTGTAGTTCCAGCTACTTGAAAGATTGAAGCAGAAGAATCGCCTGAGCCCAGCATTTGAGGTTACAGTGGCCAGGAGCATGTCACTGCCCTCCAGCCTGGGTGACAAAGCAAGACTCCAACTCAAAAAAAAATTACTTGAAATTTCTAAGTACCCTAAATAATGTATGAGTGGGACATCATGAGTCCTCCCAGATATGGAGCCTACTCATGACACAGATGAGAGCCAGAAGGGTGGTGAACATCTTCCCACCTAGTCCTTTCTCTGACCATGGCCTCCTGTGAACAACTGGACTGCATTATTTGCCAGAGAGGATCCTTCTGCAGATCGGATAGGGCTCCAGGACCCACCCCTCCTCGTCTTGACTGACAGAAGGTGCAGAGCGACAGGGACGCCATAGGAAAAAACATGTTTAGCTTCTCCTTGTCCCGGAGTCTGGAGGGGGGGGGTTGGAGGAACAGGGTTGTGGGTCCCACTCTGGGCATGATGGAAGTCTACGTCTCTCCTGCTGGCTGGATCGCTGGACTGTAGGATGACACGCCCCCACGGGACGTGCTGGGATTGTACTCCTGCAGCTCTGAGACTCAACGTCTGGGAACCATACAGACGTCAGTTTTCCCACCATGCCCTGCGAGGGGCCTACAACCCTACACCTCCCCGCCACGCTCCGGTGCTGGGAGAATTCTCAACCTTTTCGTGCCTCCTGCATCCCGAGTCTGATCGTATCACCTGTCACTAAACACTAGAGAGGCGGGGCCTGGAGCCTTATCCAACCAATGGACGCTGCCATCTGAACTGCCAATCAGATAGGAGCCGGAAGTGACTCCAACCGGGCCTTCCTGTCCTTCACCTGGGCACAGAACTGGGTCGTCCTCGCAGTTTTGTCTTGGTCTCCAGGACCCACGCGTGTTGCGTGTCTTCTCTTCAGCTTCTGTCGTCTTGTGACGTGCAAGTCCTGGGAATCGGTGGGGAGGACTCCGGGACACCCGGATAGGGGTGAGTGTGGGGGCGGGTGCGAGCAGGGGAGGCGAGATGGGCCCGGATGGCCTGGCTGTGGCAGGACCGGCTTCTCTGTCAGCTCCGAGCTCGACCAGGTTCTCTCGGTGTAGGAGGGGCTGGGCCTGGACCCAGGGGTCCTGACCCCGCAGCGACCTCGCCTGCTGAGTCCTCTCCGTGCAGTTCCCCCCTCCAAGTGTGCGGGACGCGGGAGGGTCTTGGGGAGGACCCGTCCCGTGTGGTGGTCCCGTGGGGTCAGGGCGAGACAGTGGTCCTGGCCCAGTCCCTCTCTCTTCCCCAAGGTTAAATGGAGGCTTCATCACAGCATTAAGGTGCTACCTAGGATCAACAGCGGATCTGAATCCCGAAGCCCCCGGAGGGTCTGGGGGGGAAGGCGTTTAGAAGGAGCAGTGGGAAGCCGGCCCCGGGAAGGTGCTGGTGGGTGACACCCCCACAGTCGCCGGATTTGGAATATCCAGTTGGAAATCCCCAGGGCATGCCATCAGGCTCACTGGCTGTTTGGGTCACCAGGTCAAAGCTACCTTTATTTAGCTGGTTGTAAGACAGCCAGTAAGTTGAGACAAGGAGTTGGAACTGGAGCTGTGACTTTATTTAAAGGGTCACTGGAACCGAGAGGATGAGTGGCCGGCATCCTAAAGACCCCTCCTGGGTCGTGTGTGATTTTTAAAATTTTTATCCAGGCTGGGGGGCAGAGTGGGGACGAGATTAAGAGGTGTCTTAGACCTGCAGACATCTGAGTGATGAGGAGAGTTGTGGAAAGTGATGAATTCTTTTTGTACTTGGTTCACGGTCACCTAAGTCCTCTATTTCGCAAAATAGAGTTAGTACCCATACTCCCACTTTTAGTCTGGACAGCTGCATACTTGATTGATTGATTGATTGGTTGAATTGGAGTCTCACTCTGTCTCCCAGACTGGAGTGCAGAGGCCGCTCCCGGCCACTGCACCCTTGACCTGCTGGGCTTCGGCGATCCTTCCATCTCAGCCTTCCAAGCACCTGGAACTACCACACCTGGCTAATTTTTTATTTACTGTAGACGTGAGGTCTTGCCAAGTTGCCCAGGTAGGTCTCGAACCCGCGGGCTCAGGCAATCCACTCACCTCAGCCTCCCAAAGCGCGGGATTACAGGCTGAGTCACCGAGCCTGGCTCTACCTTATCTTTTCAGCTTTTTTATTTGTTTGTTTGAGTTGGAGTCTCACTCTGTCGCCCAGACTAAAGTACAGCGGCATGCTCACGGTCATCCCTGTGTCGATATTTTGGGCTCCAGCAATCTTTCTCCTCAGACTTCCAATTAGCTGGAACTACAGTCAGAGTTCACCATGCCCTGCTAATTTTTGATTTATTGTAGAGATGAGGTCTCACCAAGTTGCCATGGCTGGTCTTGAACCCGAGGGCTCTGGCAATCCACTATCCTGGGCCTCCCAAAATTCTGGGATTACAGCCTGAGCCCCTGAGACTGATCTTTTTCAGCATTTCAAAATTATTTTAGCTATGTACAAGCACGTAAAGAGGTCAGAGTTCCCCCCCCTAAAATGGAGTTGTGTCAGACTTTTGACAGTTGCCTAGCCCATTTGTGGTTGATTAAGTCTAAATTTTATTTTTATTGGTAATTTTCAAGAAATCAATTTCAGTTTGGTGACTGGTTTCTCTGCACATTTAGACACATCACTGTTCTTGAGGGGGAAAGGCAGAAATGATTTCAGTCCTCTTGATGATCATGCGCTTATGTAGGAAAAAAAAGCAATCCCAAAGGACAAGGTAAACCCACATCAGGGAGATGGTGGAAGAATCCGCAAATCAAAGACAGCCTGAGGCACACAAAAGAGCAAATGCAGTGGCTCCCAAGAGGGTGGTAAGACACTGAAAAAAAAATTCAATTTAATTTTAAAATTTAAAAAGGCATATTTTCAACATGTAGGTGTAAATTGATTAGATAATCTCACCTGAGAAGAAATCTCAGCGAAGTAGGAAGAAAAGAAAAAAATGGTTGGTTCTCAGGTAAATGTGTCCCAGGTCATAAGAAATGCCTGTGTTTAACAATTTCAAACCTTCCTGCTGTCCTTGTGATGGTCCTGCCTAATGAGGTTTTTTCAACTATTTTTGTTCTTCCTGTGATATTCAATGGGTCTGCCAGACACTGCTCCCTACATAGCCTCCTCTGTTCTCTTCATCCATACTGCTTAGATGCCATGAACTGTTCTCACCATGAATGTATGACCTGCAGTATTAAGAATGTTCCCTTCTGACTGGAGAATATGGGAAAGCATACTGCCTTCTCAGGAGCCCCTGCATTTGCTCTTCTGTGTATATCAGAAAATTGCCTCCAAGATTCCCATTGGTGATGGTTTAGATCTTCAAATCCTAGTGAAGGATGGGAACATGTACTTTTTCTTCTTTTTTCTGAGTTGGAGTCTCCCTCTGTCACCCAGGTTGAAGTGCAGAGACACACTCATGGCCACCACAGCCTTGATGTGCTGTGTTCAGGTGATCCCTCTGCCTCAGCCTTCCAAGTAGCTGGAATTATAGGCATGTACAAATATTCCCAACTAATTTTTTGATTTATTGTAGAGCTGAGGTCTCTCAAAGTTGCCCAGGCTGGTCTTGCATTCATGGGTTCAGGTAGTCCTCTAACCTTGACCTCCCAAAGTGCTGGGATTATAGGCATACACCAAGCATCCACCCGGAACAAATACTTTTAAGGTTCTGTCTGGTTGCTCCATTAGTTCCATGGAGAACATGGTTAATAAAATGCATATTTAAACAGGGTGGCAGTTACTACTCAAAATAACTCAGGAAATTCTGAAAAAGAATAATTAGAAGAGACTTGCTCTCTAGGATTCTAAAAACAAGCAATATAAATATACTTTTGGAGATTACTCGCCATGGGAAATACCTGTAGGCTGATTTCTGCCTAACATGTTTCTTTTTTAATAAATTGAGTTTATAAATTACTATATTGGCCAGGGATGGGAGCTCAGTCTGTGATCTCAGCACTTTGGGAGGCTGATGTGACAGAATTGTCTGAGCCTGGGTTTTGGCAACTTGGTGACACCTCTTCTCACAATAAATCACAAAAACTAGCCAGGCATGGTTGCATGCACCTGTAGTTTTAGCTGCTTGGAAGGCTAAAGCAGAAGGATCGCCTAAGCCCAGCAGTTCGGAGCTGCAGTGGCCTTGAGTATGCCACTGCACTCCAACCTGGGCAACAGAAGTGAGACTCCAACTCAAAAAACAATAATAAATTACTATATATTTTGGCCAAAAGATCTCAGCATGAATGTTGTGTTTCACCTATTTGCCTTGGCACCTGATACCAATTTGTCCAAGCTACTTGGGACACTATGGAGGATGCATTTTTTCTTTCTTTCTTTCTTTTTTTTTGAGTTGGAATCTCACTCTGTCGCCCAGACTGGAGTGCAGTGGCCACCGCAGCCTCGACCTGCTGGGCTC
>NW_007253571.1:428260-440115 GCF_000164805.1 Carlito syrichta | reverse complement strand
AATTACAGGCATGCACTACCACGCCCGGCTGATTTTTTTGATTTATTGTAGAGATGAGGTCTTGCTGCCCAGGCGGGTCTCGAACCTGAGGGCTCAGGCAATCCACTCACCTCAGCCTCCCAAAGGCGCGGGATTACAGACTGAGCCACTGAGCCCGGCTTCGGAGCATGCAGGAGATCGAGGCTGCAATAAGCTGTATTATTCCACTGCACCCTAGCATGGGTAAGAATGAGACCCACCAACTGAAAAGTAAATGCTGAACCTCAGGTTAAATCCATGTCTTCTGAATCAGAATTTGCATTTTAACCAGATATTCAATTCATTGTTGTACACATTAAAACTTGACGAGGACCTTCCAACTCACTGGGAGTTTTCCACGTGAGCAGTATTTGTAATGTATTCTGTTTGATGTAAGCATAGCACTAAAAATGTACTTGCCTGTGTTGGTGTCATAATTATGCTGTATCATGAAAAAAAGTGTTTACACTGGCTGAGTATATTTTATTTCATCCTTTTTCTTACACTTAATTTATTAGAGGATATTTCTGTGTTACAAATTATCTTATTGCATAGTTATTGTTGCCATGGCTAGTGTCTTAACATGCATCTTATATTTGGTTCTAATAACTTTATAGTTTTTGCATTTAATCATTTTGGATAACCTTTTGTAGATGATTCAAGGGCCTGTCTTTTTTGTGGGGGGTAGCCATTTTTCCAACACCATTTGTTGAAGAAGTTTTTCTTCACCATTGTGTGGTCATGCCAAATTTGTTAAAGATTATTTCATTGTATTCATAAGGATTTATATTATTTTGTTCCATTATCTGTCTTTTTGTGTGCCAGTACCACATGTTTTTATTCCTGGAACTTAGTCATAGGCTTTAAAACCAGGAAGTGTGATACCTATGTGTTATCCTTTATTGCTGTTTTCTTAAATATTTATACTTCCTCGAGATTCTATGTAAATTTAGGATTATACAATATTTTTTCAAAGAAAACTATCACTGAAGTGATAATGTAATTCATAGGAATTATATTAAATTTGTATGTCTCTGTGGGTACAATTGGCATTTTAATTATAATAAATAATAGTAATAATCTTCTGAGTTCTGTTGAGTGGGAGTCTCACCATGTCTTCCATACTAGAGTACAGTGAAATGATCCTGACTCAAAACATCCTCAACCTCCTGGGCTCAGACAACCTTCCTTTTCAGTCTACTGAGTGTCTGGTTTGATGGGCATATGCCACCATGTCTGGGTAAATTTTTGTTTGAAGTTTTGTGGCTCGAGGTCTTGCTATGTTGTCTAGGGTGGTCTTGAACTCCAGGGCTCAAGCAAACCACCTACCTCAACCTCTCGAAGTGCTGAGATTACATGTATGAGCCACCACACCAAGTCTAAATATCCTGACTCTTCAGAGTTTGTTGCTTAACTTGCACGTATTTTTCCATTTTATTGTTTTTCTTCAACTTTTAATTTTGTTTTATTTCCTTATGGTGAGAAATAAATGCAGCATACATTTTGGGTGATTTTCTTTTTTTTACTTTTGCCTATGCTGGAGTGTTGTTACACACTCATGGCCAACCCAGTGTCGACTTTCTAGGCTCCTTCAGCCTTAACCTTCCAAATAGCTGGAACTCCAAACTTGTGCTACCACAGCCAGCTAATTTTTTTTATTTATTGTAGAGACAAGCACTGGAATAAAAAGGGGAGAAGACAACAGCCATACACTCATGTAGATGGGAATACTTGTGCCAGTGACACAAATGAGAGGTCCAAATGTCCATGAAGAAGTCAAATGTGGATTGGGAAACTCTGCTCTAATGAAACTAATTTTGAGAAGCCTGAGTTTCTATTGCTGACACAGAAAGACATCATCTGTTTACTCCTTTTTTTTTTGTTTTTGAGTTGGAGTCTCACTCTGTCACCCAGACTGGAGTGCAGTGGCCACTCCCGGCCACCACAGCCTCGACTTGCTGGGCTCCAGTGATCCTTCCGCCTCAGCCTTCCAAGTAGCCAGAATTACGGGCATGTGCTACCATGCTCAGCTGATTTTTTGAGATGAGGTCTCGCTGCCCAGGCAGGTAGAGATGAGGTCTCGCTGCCCAGGCGGGTCTCAAACCCGTGGGCTCAGGCAATCCACTCACCTCAGCCTCCCAAAGGCATGGGATTACGGTCTGAGCCACCGAGCCTGGCTCTGTTTACTCTTATACTCTTCAATCCTACATCTTCTCGTTCCTCTTTAGTACACTTCCAGCACATTCAGAGTGAGAGCCAAAGTTCTTATGTCTTGTGAGGGACTATATCATCTGACAGTTCATCCGTTGCTTTGGGGATTTGGGAAAACTCTGGACATATTTCTAGGGATTTCTCTTTCAAGTCATTTTAAAAGTTCTATTTATGTCTCATGTCAGAAGTGTATACAGGAAATAGTGGCATTGTTGGGGTTTAGTTCAGCAATCTCTAGAGCACTAGATACAGATATGTGATGTATTTTCTGCATTATAATATGTGGGGCATGTTGTTTGTTTGTTTTTTGTGTTGGAGTCTCACTCTGTCACCCAGACTGGAGTGCAGTGGCCAGTTCCTGGCCACTGCAGCCTTGACCTGCTGGGCCCCAGCAATCCTTCTGCTTCAGCCTTCCAAGTAGCTAGAACTACAGGCACATGCTACCACACTCAGCTAATTTTTGATGTATTGTAGAGACAAGGTCTCGCCAAGTTGCCCAGGGTGATCTCAAACCCGTGGGCTCAGGCAATCCACTTGCCTCGGTCTCCCAAAGTGGTGGGATTACAGACTGAGCCACTGAACCCAGTCAATATATGGAGGTTTCCAATATAATGCTAAAGGAGTTTGGATTGAGTCATTTTATCAGGGCACAAAGCATAATATTAAATTTTTTTCCCCTCCCACCCCCCAATATTAAATTTTTTTAAAAATGTATTATTACATTAAATTTTTATTTTCTTAGTATGAAGCAAGCTTAGAAGTTTAACTTTGATTTGCCCAAGTGTGTCTAGTATAAAATAGAATGATATCTCTTCAACTCATAGTAGCATTCTTAAAGAAATTAATGCTGTAGGCAAACCTAAAACATTTCCAAGCATATAGTAAAAAATTTGTTGTTACCATTTGTCTTTTCAATTATCATTGTATAATTGTTATTTTATAATATAGAATACAAGAGCTAAGTTATGTACTTTTAGTTTTTAATTTGCAGTATATTAGTTTACATATAATATTAGTTTTAAAAAGTTCTGAAATAATATACTTGAATTTATATATCATGTAAGAGGTGAGTTAGGTAATTACTAAGACTTTCACTTTGGTTTGAATTTTTTTTATGTTTATTGGATTGAAAAGTTGTCATTACCATTTTCTTTCACCTATATGTGAATAGTAATATGTATTCCCAATGGTTCATTTTATACATCAGTTATTATACCATATTTCATAGAATTCATGTTGCCTCCAGTATTTATAAAAGTAAGATTTTTCTTCATTCCTAAAAACTAAATTTCCACTTTCCCTTTTGTGCAAAAATAATAGCAATATATTTATGACATAGTAAACAACATTTAGTAGTACCATTTAAATGCTTAGTCCTTAAAATTGTTTCATCAGCAAGGCTCGCTGACTCAGTCTGTAATCCCAGGAAATTTGGGAAGCCAAAGCAAGTGTATTGCCTGAGCCCATGAATTCAAGACCCACCGGGGCAACTTGGTGAGACCTCATCTCTACAATAAATCAAAAATTAGCGGGGCATGGTAGCATGCACCTGTAGTTCTGGCTACTTGGAAGACTGAGGTGGAAGTATTGCTGGAACCCAGCAGGTCGAGGCTGTGGTGGTCAGGAGCCTGCCATTGCACTCCAGTCTGGGCAACAGAGCAAGACTCCAACTTAAAAAAAAAAAAGAACTTAAAAAAACCTTAGAGAAATCTGCATGCAGGTGAAGGGCAGATAGGATGCTCTTTTACAAATACCATTACAGATGTAACAGGTGTCAGAAAGTCATCAACACTCCAAATTTTTTATCTACTAGAATATCCTTATTTCTGACATTGTTTCCAGGCATGAATATGGCAAAATGTTTAACCAGTCCTCAAAATGTAAACATCAAAAAAAATTGGAGAAAATGTATACAATATTTGTGGGAGTGTTTAGACAATCATCTTATCTAAATAGACATGAAAGAATCCAAGGCGGACAGAAAGTTTTCAAAATTGAAAAATATGGCAAAGCCCTTAGCTATTACTCATGCCGAACATCAGAAAATTCATACTAGAGAGAAGCTCTATAAATGTGGAGAATGTGGTAAGACCTTTACTTGGTATTCACATCTTATTCACCATCAGAGAATCCATACTGCACATAAACCCTACAAATGTCAAGTATGTGACAAATCCTTTCATCAGTACTCAATCTTAGTCAACATCAAAGATATCATACTGGAGAGAGAAACACTACAAATGTGAAGAATGTGGAAAAGCCATTTGCACTCATTCAGAGCATGTTTGGCATACGATGGTCTATACTGGAGAGAAACCCTACAAATGTGAAGAATATGGCAAAGTCTTTCAAACTCATAAACTATTTGCTGAACATAGCAGGATCCATACTGGAGAGAAACCCTATCAATGTAAAGGTTGTGGAAAAGGTTTTCACTCTCCCAAAGGATATGCTGGACATAAAACCATCCATACTGGAGAGAAACCCTGCAAATGTTATGAATGTGGCAAAGCCTTTCACTCGTATAAAGTATTTGCTATACATATGAGGATTCATACTGGACAGAAAACATACAAATGTCAAGAATTGGCAAAGCCTTTCACTCTTACAATGGATTTGCTGGACACATGATTATCCAAACTGGAGAGAAACTCTACAAATGTGAAAAATATGGTAAAACCTGTTGCTCTCATATACAAAGATAATTCCTCTCTTAAAATGTATATATTGTAAGTTTATTTTTAGCTTTTAAGAATTTTTAAAAATGTAATTGGGTTTTGAAAGCACTATAAAAATGTAATTCACAATGGGTGTATTTAATTATGTTTTTTAGTATATTTTATTTTTTTCCACAACTAAAGAATATAGAATAGTTTTGTTCTTTTTGTTTTGTATAATTAACAAATGAGTTTTTAAATTTCTCTGCTTTTGATGAGAGGAGTGTGATGATTTTGTTCTTCTGATAGGAAAATATTATGTTACAGTTGAAAAATGATTAATAGTACTTTAAACAGAAAGTGATTTTGTTATCTATCCTATGTTGGATTAGTATTCCTTATGCCTGGAAGGAGATTTTAAATTTGTTAGCAATTGGGCACTGAAAAATATTATAGCTGATCACAATCCTCTATGAGTGAAATCAATTTTTGAGGGGGGTGTTGGGAGTCTCACCTTGTTCCCCAGACTGGAGTGCAGTGGCAATCCCATGGCCACCATAGCCTCGATGACCTGCTGGGCTCAGGTGATCCTTCCACCTCACCCTTCCAAGTGCTGGGACTACAGGCATGCACCACCGCACTTGGCTAATTTTTTATTTATTATAGAGATGAGGTCTCACTAAATTGCCCAGACTGATCCTGAACTCCTGGGTTCAGGCAATCCTCTCAATTGATTTTTATTGACTTTACTGAGCTAATTTGTTCAGTGAAACTTGGGAGAGTTTATAAGCCTAGGAGTTGTTTTTATTTTCATTTTATTTTTGTATTTTTTGACATTCCAACAGTGAACAAACACAAAACACTGCTTAATATGTAATAAATGCACTATAAAATGTTCCTCTTAGAGTGAGTTTGTCGCTATGTAACAGACATTTTTACAATGAAGAAACTGCATTGTTGTGGATTCCACATTAACAATCCATTAGCATATTTTATATATTATATTATATTATATACAGTATTCTTACAATAATGTAAGTAAATTAAATAGAAAGGAAAAAGTGAATACTGCATCTTCTCACATATAAGTGAGAGCTAAACACTGCATACACACAGACATAAAGATGAGAATGGTAGACCCTATAAACTGGTGAAGTGGGAGGGAGAGAAGTGTTGATAAACTGCCTGTTGGGCACTGTCTGCAGTGTTTTGGTGATGGTTTCAAAAGATGCTTAAATTTGACCATCACAAAATATATCCATGTAATAAGCCTGCACAAGTATACCTCGAATTGAAAAAAACAGAAAATCATAAAGGAGAAAAAGTGCCTATACTAATTAAATAAAAGCAGGTCATCATAAAGTACTTATAAACTAAAACAGAAAAAATAAAACATAAAAAACATAAAGGCTTAGTCCTAGCTGGGCATGATGGTTTTTGTCTATAATCCCAGCGCTTTGGGAGGCTGAGATGAGATGATTGATTGTCTGAGTCCGCGAGCCTGGAGAAGTTAGCAAGACCTCATCTCTACAATAAACCAAAAAATTAGACAGGTGTGGTGGCATGTGCCTGTAGTTCCAGTTACTTGGAAGGATGAGGTGGAAGGGTCACTTGAGTCTAACAGGTTTAAGCTGCAATGGCCATGAGCATGCCACTGCACTCCCACCTGGGGGACACAGTGAGACTCCAACTCAATAAATAAACAAACAAATAAATGTTTAGTCCTCATAATTTTCACATCAAATTTTTTATAAGTAATAAAAATTGTTTTCTTAAATGTCACTAGTCTGATTACTTGCTAATAATTCATAATGTCTGTTTTTCATGGATGCCCAACCAAAGTGGAAAATTGTAGCTATGTGAAAGGATTCTGTATAAGCAGTGCAACAATGCTTATTTTTATTTTTTAATTTATCTACAATTTCATACTTTTGTGTTGATTTAGCATTCTTTTTTTACATCTTATAAATATTGTGCTAAGTGACATGAGCCAAGCACACAAAGAAAAATACTGTATGCATGACATCAAAAATCATAAAACTCATAGAAGAAGAAAGTACAATGGTGGCCACTAGGTCCTGCAGGTGGGGAAACTGGAAGATGTTAATTGGTTACAAAACTTCACTTATAAGTGAACTATAGTGATCTAATGTATACCATAGTGACTATACTTAATAATAATGTCTTATATGCTTTAAAATTGTGCTAAAATTGAAGAAACAAAGTATTATTATTATAAAAAATAAAAACAGCAGCTACTTAAGGTAAGTGATACGCTCATTAACTTGATTGTAGTCATCATTTCACCATGTATTGACATATCAAATCATTACATTTTATACAAGAAATATGTGATTATACAAATTGTATTTCTGTAAAATAACCCACATGTTAAACATACATACAAAACTACATGTATATGTATCTGATTTTCTTCTCTCTAGAGGGATATTTTGTGTTCTGGTAAAATTATGGAATATGAATTTATTTATCTAATTAGAGTTGCAGTCTCTCTGTCACCCAGGCTGGAGTGCAGAGGCACACTCACAGGCACAACCTCAGCCTGCTAAGCTCAGGTGACTCTTCTACCTCAGCTTTCTAAACAGCTAGAACTATAGGCATGTGCCATCACACTTGGCTAATTTGTCTTAATTTATTATAAAGACGAGGTCTGACCAACTTGCTCAGGCTGGATTCAAACTCCTGCACTCAGGCATTGTTCTTGCTTCTGCCTCCCAAAGTGCTGGGATTAGTGCATGAGCCACCAGCTTGACTTGAAGTATGAATTTCTATAGAATCACATTTGAAATCTGCCTAAGTTAGGAAATCATATAACAGAAATTTTAAAATATCTATTCACAATGTTCTTGGGATTTCAGAGTCAAATAGCAGAGTCACAATTACTCTCACATATTTCCAACATCACGCAAAAATAAAACCTAAAAAATAGTTTAACATGAAGTTTGTAAATAAATGAGATATTTTCATGTGCCTCAAAGCAACAGAAGAGCAATCTGACCACACAGTCCCTTATGAACCATTAAGGGAACTGTGATTTTCACTGTAACCTTGAAGAAAAGTCACCGAAAGAAAACAACTGTTTCTGGAGAATTTCTGTGCATGGAACAATAGATATCCCTTTGTGAGATCAAGAGAAAAAACCCAGGCTCCCTCAGAACAATTTCCATAGCAGCAGGTCACCTTCTCAAACCTCATTTAAAGCTCTGCTTCCACCTTGACTTGTGTCATCTGCTTCATTCACTCCCACCTACCTGGGGGTCTGGTTAATTCACTGTCTCTTCACATTACAGGGCTCCTTAATTTGCTCCAGACAGGTGATCAGGTCCAGCAAAGAGACAGCAAGGCCTGTTTTATTATGAAAAACAACATGATGCTTGCTAGGGTTCTTCTATTACAATTCTAGTACTGTGCTCATGAAAGAATACACTATACAAGATTCTAGAAAATATTGTTTTCAACAGAATCTTTAGAACATTTCAGAAGAATTTCAAATTTGTAGGTCCTTAACTTACTCATAGTGAATCAAAGATAGATGGCAGTTGTATTTTAGGTTGTGGGCAAGTATATTTTATGACCCAAAATTTCTGGACTTACCACTAATATAGTGTGAGGGACACTGATCAGTTCAAAATAGGGAAAGGCTTATGTCAAAAAAAAACATTATTAATTCTTTTCTACACCAACAAATCACAAAGTTTTCATTGAAAGCAGGAATCTGAAACTCATTTGTGAAAAGCAGAAACTCAAGGATTACCGAAGCCCAGCAGGTTTAGGTTATGGTGACCGAAAGCCTGCCACTGCACTCCAGTCTGGGCAACAGAGTGAGACTCCAACTCAAAAAAAGAAAAAAAAAGGAATATTGATATGAAAGATAAATGGTTTTTTGAGATTGTCCTCGCCCAGAAACACAAGATTCCTATGGTTCTCTAACATCACCTTCTTGTATAAAATTGGCTGAGCAAAGTCTAGGTATTCCCACTCTTCTGAAGATAATTCTATGGCCACATCCCTGAATTAGTTTACATATAATTTTAGTCAGCAGTATATTTTAGTCAACAGTCTCTGAAAATGAACATATATTTATCAAGTAGTCATGGGCTCCAGGTGAAATGAGAGGGAAGAGAACAGGTTTCAGCTGATATGACAACTAGAACTATCCAATAAGACAATTTCAACAGAGAAATATTCTTTAATGTGTTAAATATAAGTCATAAGAATGGAATAAAATCCACTCAGCCCCTGTAGGTACTTTACTTTTTTGAGTAATACAGTAAAAATGTGGGTGCCAACACAGAAATGTGCATTTTTGAGGGCCATATTTACAGTACATAGAAGAATTGTAATATTGATCATACAGAAAATTCATAGTGACTTAGAAGATCCACACCAAGTTTAAAAGTGTATAGCAATGAACTGAATATCTTGTTAAAATGCAGCTTCTGATACAGGAGATCTGGGGTAAACCTAAGGTTATGTATTTTCTTTCACTTGGGAGTCCTCACTTTGTGCTCATTCTAGGGTGCAGTGGCGTAATCACAGCTCATTGTAGCCTCGACCACCTGGACTGAAAGGATTCCCTCTTCTTAGCCTCTCAACTGGCTGGAACAAATTGGTGTCAGGTGCCAAGTCACACAACACAGCATCAGGGCTGAAATATTTTTAACCAAAAAAATTGTAAACTATAAACTAAATCTAATAATGAAGAAACACATTCTTTACTCAGAATTCCAACTACAGGAATCTTCCATATTTTGTAACTCCAAAAAATATATTGATATCTTTTTTTTAGCATCGTAGAGAGCCAGTCACTTCTAGTTATTTATCCTGCCCTTCCTAAGTTATTCTGGACAGTAACTGCCATCCTGCTTGAAAGTGTATTGCATTATTCTTGTTCTGCATGGAGCGGATGCAACCTTAACAGTACATGTTTCAACTGGCTCAGTCTGTATCCCAGTACTTTAGGAGACTGAGGTGAGTAGATTGCCTAAGCCCGCAAGTTCGAGAACAGCCCGGGCAACTTGTTCTTCTTGTAATATTCAGGGCTCTGAAAAATTCTTTTTTTTTGAGTTGGAGTCTCACTCTGTCACTCAGACTGGAGTGCAGTGGTCGCTCCCAGTCACCGCAGCCTTGACCTCCTGGGCTCTGGCGATCCTTCCACCTCAGCCTTCTGAGTAGCTGGAACTACAGGCATGCACTACCATGCCGAGCTCATTTTTTATTTTATTGTAGAGATGAGCTCTCACCAAGTTGCCCAGGCAGGTCTCAAACCCACGGGCTGAGGCAATCCACTCACCTAGGCCTCCCAAAGCACTGGGATTACAGGCTGAGCCACCGAGCCAAGCCAAAAAATTCTTTTTCTATGTGCACAGTTCTTAGCATGAATTTATGAATGAGAGTATTAAACATGTTCCCTTGTGGCTGTCAAACATGGTAAGAACTGTGCATGGCAGCTATGAAGCCTGAAAGAAAAAACAAAGAGAAGGCACTGGCATGTAGAAAACTAATTTTTCAGAGTCCCTGAATATTATAAGAAGAACAAAAACTATTTAAACAGACTCATTAGGCATGGCCATCACAAGTCGCATTAGAAGTTTACAAGTTCTAAAATCTTGACATTCAAATAACACAGGCCCTGACCTGGAACACATTTACCTGGGGACCAGCCATTTTTCCCTCTTCTTCCTACTTCTCTGACATTTCTTTTCAGTAAAGTCACATCTACATGGTGAAAATATGACTTTATTTTTTAAAAATTAAATTAAATATATGAGTCTGTTTCACTCCATCACCTAGGCAGGAATGAAGTGGCACTCTCACAGCTTATCACAACCTTGTCCTCCAGAGCTCAATAGATATTTCCTTCTCAGGCTCTCAAGCTGCTGGAACTACAGGCATGTGCAACTACTCTCAGCTAAATTGTTTCAGCTTTTATAGCTAAATGCAGATCCAGGTTGGCCTCAAACTCCTGGGCTCAAGCAGACCTCTCCCCCCACCCCTGACCTGGATAAAAACCAAAAAGCACGCACAATCCAAAAGAGTTCTTTAGGACACCAGTCCCTCATCTTCTTGACTCTAATGCCTTTCCCAAATAACCGTATAGACCCTGCTCCAACTCCTTGTCTTGACTTTGTCTGCCCCACCAAGCAGAATTGGGATTACACCAGGTGACACCAACTGCCAATGACCCTGATGACATACCCTGAAGATTTCCATCTGGACATTCTGGATCAGGTGACTGCCTGGCTGTAACCAAGCAGCACCATGGCTTCCCCCACCCCTTCTCCAAATCTTTACTCCCAGGTCCTCCAGGGACCCTACAACACAAGCCCTGATTTGGGCTTAGGGATGCACGATGCACTATTGGCCCCAGGGGACGGAGCTGTGGGGCCACATGTCAGATTACCCCCAAGTACCTTCCCGGTCCCACCAGAGGGATTGCCAGGGAAGGCCTCCACTGAGTGAGGTCATTGCGAGGACAGGACCTTGGGGACTGGCCCAGCCCCACCTGCACCAGTGGGACCAGGCTGAACTGCCAGCAGGGTTGAGTGCAGGCTCAGAGCTGACAGAAGGCCAGTTCCACCAGTCCCACCATAGCCTAGCATCTGGGTCCATCTCCCCTCCCCTTCTCACACCCACCCCCACACTCACCATCTCCCAGCTTCCAGATGTCACAGCATCCTCCATACAGAATACCAGGATAAGCAGGATAAGCATGGTAGCACGTGCCTCTAGTTGGGGCTACATGGAAGGTTGAGGCAGAAGGATCCCCAGAGTCCAGCAGGTTGATGCTGGGGTAGCCATGAGTATGCCTATGTACTCCAACCTGGGGGGTGGAGTGAGATTCCAACTCAAAAAAAAAAAGTCTGTTACTCTTAGTGTCCATATTATAAACAAAAGAGTATCAGACTGCAAAGTACATGATAAAAATAATGTAAAAGAGAACATAGC
>NW_007253571.1:426581-428240 GCF_000164805.1 Carlito syrichta | reverse complement strand
TCCAACTCCTTGTCTTGACTTTGTCTGCCCCACCAAGCAGAATTGGGATTACACCAGGTGACACCAACTGCCAATGACCCTGATGACATACCCTGAAGATTTCCATCTGGACATTCTGGATCAGGTGACTGCCTGGCTGTAACCAAGCAGCACCATGGCTTCCCCCACCCCTTCTCCAAATCTTTACTCCCAGGTCCTCCAGGGACCCTACAACACAAGCCCTGATTTGGGCTTAGGGATGCACGATGCACTATTGGCCCCAGGGGACGGAGCTGTGGGGCCACATGTCAGATTACCCCCAAGTACCTTCCCGGTCCCACCAGAGGGATTGCCAGGGAAGGCCTCCACTGAGTGAGGTCATTGCGAGGACAGGACCTTGGGGACTGGCCCAGCCCCACCTGCACCAGTGGGACCAGGCTGAACTGCCAGCAGGGTTGAGTGCAGGCTCAGAGCTGACAGAAGGCCAGTTCCACCAGTCCCACCATAGCCTAGCATCTGGGTCCATCTCCCCTCCCCTTCTCACACCCACCCCCACACTCACCATCTCCCAGCTTCCAGATGTCACAGCATCCTCCATACAGAATACCAGGATAAGCAGGTCACAAGGTGACAAAGGCTGAAGTAAAGACCTGCAGTTCCATCAAAGATGATCCAGCACTTCCAGGCACCAGATAAAAAAGCACCACCCGCAGCCTGAAGTTGTCTTCTCATTTCCAACAACTGTCTGACTGGATAATTTCCAAGCCATCATCCGCTGATTGAATAAGTCTCCAAGGCCCCCTTACCTTGAGTGACAGGAGATGCAATCAAACGGGGCTGCAAAATGCAAGAAAAATGCCTTTCTGCTTACATCTTCTAAGGGAATAAGTTTACAGGAAAGATGTGCAAACAAAGACTTTAATTTCACAGAGATCTATTTTTGCTTTTTTTTTTTTTAACAGTACGTATTTCATTTATAATTAGAAAAAGAAAAAATGTGTTGTTATCTTTCGGTGGCAAGGCAACAGCTTTGTTTTTGTCAATATTTGCATTGTCAGGAACACACCTCCGTCACCATGTTGGCCTCCAGCTCAGAAAAATTTGCATTGTATGATAGTGTACAGCACAAACCTGTAAGAGAAATTTCAGGAGGAAAAATTAGTACAAAGAAAGTACAGCTGAAAAAAGTTGAGAACTATCTGTACATGATAGTCTAGGTGAAGACTGGTCAGGATCTTCTACTGCACCAGCTCACTCAGAAAACCTAATCTCAAGTCAAGGGTAAGACAGAAGACAGGGAAGGTCAAGTGTCAAGTAGTTCCTTCCCCCAATGATTTCCAATTTCTCTGTCATCGAGTAGAAAATAGCCAGGCATGGTAGCACGTGCCTCTAGTTGGGGCTACATGGAAGGTTGAGGCAGAAGGATCCCCAGAGTCCAGCAGGTTGATGCTGGGGTAGCCATGAGTATGCCTATGTACTCCAACCTGGGGGGTGGAGTGAGATTCCAACTCAAAAAAAAAAAGTCTGTTACTCTTAGTGTCCATATTATAAACAAAAGAGTATCAGACTGCAAAGTACATGATAAAAATAATGTAAAAGAGAACATAGCTGGGCTCAGTGGCTCAGTCTGTAATCCTGCACATTTGGGAGGCTGAGGTGAGTGGATTGCCTGAGCCCGCG
>NW_007253571.1:410394-426561 GCF_000164805.1 Carlito syrichta | reverse complement strand
AGAGTGAGACTCCAACTCAAAAAAAAAAAAAAAAAGGGAAACATAGCCCCATGTGGTAGCACATGTCTGTAGTTCCATTTACTTGAAAGGCTGAGGAGGAAGGATTGCCAGAGTCCAGCAGGTTGAGGCCTCTGGGGCTCAGAACATGCCACTGCACTCCAGTCTGGATGAAAAAGTGAGACTCCCACTCAAAAAAAAAAAAAAAAAAAGAGCAAAGAAAAGATGTCTAGCTTTATAAACAACCCAGCAGCATCAGAATGAGATGATCTACAAGTAACTAGAATTCTTTACAGCTCCACTGGAGATAAATTTTGGGCTAGAAAATAAGTTTTCATTGACTTAGATATTTAGGGTAGAATTCCTACTCTTTGAAATATTGTTATACAACTCACTCCCAGAAAAATGAAAGGAACCTGGAATCCAGCTACTCCAGAGAATGGGAGAGCAAGGGAGGGTCAGAGACACAAAATATAAGTGAAAGACACCAAACCACAAGCAGCACCTGGCTCTGCAAACAGCAGCTATGGTGGCTGGCATCAGGACTGAACTTCTTAGACAGCCACCATGTTGACTGAGAGCACAGTGTCTTTGACACCACATGACCAACAGCAGTGCATCTTAACAGAGACACAAGCACTCCTTTCATATATCCCCATTTAATGATGGACTGTTACATTACACCATCTTTGTCCAAGACCTCTGGGCAAGTGTAATCAGAAACCATCACCTAAAGAGGAATCAGGGAGGAGTAGAATGAGAATACAGAGGAAAGTAGGAAAGATGCATGCACTTGACCACACAGACTTTCCACACAAATCCTATTTAAAATGGGAAGACTCAAGCCTGTAATCCCAGCACCTTGGGAGGTCGAGGAGAGAGGATTCCCTGAGCTCAGGGGTTCAAGACCAACCTGGGCAACTTGGTGAGATCTCATCTCTAAAATAAATCAAAGACAATTAGCCAGGCATGGTAGCATGCATCTGTAGTTCCTGCAACTTTGAAACTTGAGGTGGAAGAAATGTCTGAGCCCAGTAGTTCAAGGTGGCAGTGGCTCTGAGAGTGCCACTGCATTCCAGCCTGGGTGACAGGATGAGATTCCAACTCAAAAAATAACAAAATGGGAAGATCCCTAATGTTGACCTGTGGTATCCTTATAATTCCTCATCTTGTCATTTCCACAGATGTTCACATTTTCTTCTGTATTTAGAAAAGTGATAATGAGCTCAAATGTGTTTAATCCTATAGGGGTACATTTTTCACCAAGTACTTACCTGGCCTTCATTCATTCATCATATCTCATATTTGGGAATCATAAAGAAACCCCTTGGAAAGTGAGATTTTAAAAATGTCATTAACAGCCAAGTTTTATGTCTTAGATATAACTACATGCAAGCTGGCTCATCAGCAAATAAAAAGAATTGCCTCTGAGGTCATGGGGACTTAGGGTCATCAATTATTAGAAGGCCACATGGAAGCAGAAGTGCTCCCAGAGTTTTCCACTGTCTAGACAAATTCTACAGGTGGACCACAGTGAGGCAGGTGCATCCCTCAACGCTGTGGGTGACAAGCCATCCATTCAAAGCAGAGATGCAAACTGAGAAGTTTCCAACTTCCCCTAAGTGCCCCTCATCTTGAATGTTGCAGCTCCAAAGCTGGATCACCACATGCTCCTGAGGGATCAGGCAATCTGGGTCTCTACAACACGGATATGTCAGGCCTTAGTTGAGGTGAACTCGATGAGTTTAAGTGTAAAATGCCGGTACCACCATCATCTTCAGGTTGGTTTCATATCCACTGAAATGGGTTGGTAAAAATGGTCCACAAGACACGTGCCTTGGAGTGGGGTTTCCCCTTTCCTCTGAGCAGATCCTGAGTGACCCAATAATTCTGCTGCCTGATTCCTCAAAATCCACACCCACGAAAAAGTCACCAGTGAGGGTGACATTTCTAGGAAGCCACATCCTGTGACCCCTGGCAAAGCTCTGAAGTTGTGGTGGAGTCTGGATGGGGATTTCTCCCAAATCGGCTGGACTGGGCTTCGGTTTGAGAGAGCAAAGGGCAGTATCTGAGACATCAGTGATTCCAAGTGGTTGAGGAAACAGGTGGGTTTTGGGCTGAGGAGGCTGGTGCTCTGGAGGAAGGTGAGTGCATGTGAATATTCTGAGCTGTGCAGGGATGCAACAGGGTGAGTCAGCCCAAAGCAGATCAGGGTGAAGTGCACTCAAGCGGCACACTGTCCTCACTGCCCATTTGACTGTGACCTTCACATTGGCCTCTGAACTCACTTTTGATGGCAACAATGTGGCAGAATGTCAGCAGTCAGCAGGACTCTGCTGGGACGACGTGCAGCACCTGTCCTGCCCTCCATGGCTGCTCACTGCCTGCAGACTGAAATGGAGTCCTGCAGTGCAGGGACCCACCCACCAGGCGCCTTTTCTAAGCCAGAGTTCCCAGCATGCCCCACAAGGCATGCTACATCCTGCTGCTCTCCCCAACTTCCAGAGAGGGCAAGCATCTCAGCCTCAAAACGCTGCAAGAAAAATGTAATTTTATGTACATACGAGTATGGTGGCTTACACCTATAATCCCAGCAATTTGGGTGGCAGAGGTGAATTTCCTGAGCCCATGGACTCGAGGCCAGCCTGTATAACTTGGTGAAACCTCATCTCTATAATAAATCCAAAATTAGCCCAGTGTGGTTGTGCATGCCTGTAGTTCCAGCTACTTGGAATGCTGAGGTGGAAGAATTGCCTGAGCTCAGCAGGTTGAGGCTGCAGTGACCACAAAAAAGTGCCACCATACTCCAGCTTGTGTGACAGAATGAGATTAAAAAAAAAAAGACCAGTCTTGGTTCATCAGCCTGTAATCCCAGCACTTTTTGGGAGGCTAAGAGGAGTGGATGTCTTGAGTCTGAGTGTTAGAGATGAGTCCGGGCAACTTGGTGAAACCTTATCTCTACAATAAATAAAAAATTAACTGGTCATGTGATCTGAGCAGTTTGGGAGGTTGAGGTAGGTGAATAGCTTGAGCTCTGGAGTTTGAGACCAGACAAGGCAACACACCAAGACTTTGATCCACAAAAAATAAATAATAGTCCAACGTGGTGGTACACGCCTGTCATCTCAGCTAATTAGTAGACTGAGGAAGTCTTGTCAATCCATGATGTTGAGGGTGTTTTGACTCATGATCATTTCACTGTACTCTAGCATGGAAGACATGGTGAGACCACAAATCAACAGAAGTCAGAAGATCATTATCATTAAAATGTCAATTTCACCCACAGTGATATACAAATTTAATGTAATTCCTATGAATACTTCACTGATACTCTTCTTTGAAAAACTATTTTTTAATTCTATATCTACATAGAATCTCAAGGTACTATAAATATTTTTAAAAAGTTAAGAATAAAGACAGCCAAACTTGGTGGCTCAGCCTGTAATCCTGCACCTTTGGGAGTGGATCGCTTGAGCCCGCGGGTTCGAGACCCACCTGGGCAGCAAGACTTTATCTCTACAATAAATAAAAAAAAATCAGCCAGACGTGGTAGCGCGTGCCTGTAATTCCAACTCTTGGAAGTCTGAGGCGGAAGGATCGACGGAGCCCAACAGGTCGAGGCTGTGGTGGCCGGGAGCGGCCACTGCACTCCAGTCTGGGCGACTGAGTAAGACTCCACCTCAAAAAGAAAAATAAAAAAATAAAAATAAAAAATAAAAAAGAATAAAGACTAAGGTAAAGGTATTACCCTTCCTGATTTTAAAACATATGACAAACTAACAGGAATAAAAATATGTGGTACTGGCACTTAGAAAACCAGATAATGTAAGAAAATAGAAAACCTCAATATCAATTCATACAAATACAATTAAATGACCTTTAGCAAAGTTGGCATGGCCATACAATGGGGAAGCACATCTTCAACAAACGATGCTGGAAAACTGACTATCCATAAAAAATAAAATAAAGATGAACTTTTGAATCATACACACAAAAAATCTATCCAAAATGACTAAATGCTTAAATGTAAGCACTGTAATTATAAAGTTTTAAGAACCAAATATAGGATGGATGATGAGACACTAACCATGACAATGCTTCGTTAGATGATGAAAAAAAGCATAAGGAAGAATAAAAAATATGAGAACTCAGCTGGGCACAGTGGCTCACAACTATAAACCCAGGACTTTGGAGGGCTGAGGGGAGAGGATTGCCTGAGTCCACAGGTTAGAGACCAGCCTGGGCAACTTGGGGAGAATCCATCTCATGCCTGTAGTAGCAGCTACTTTGATGGCTGAAGTGGAAGGATCACCTGAGCACAGCAGGTCAAGGCTGCAGTGGTCATGAGCAGTGTGCCACTGAATTCCAGCCTGGGCTACAGAGTGAGACTCCAACTCAAAAAAGAAAAGAAAAAACATGAGACTAATTGCTCTAGGTGCCTATCCAAAGATATAATGCAGAACCCAAAAAAGATATGTGCACATACATGTTTATGGCAGCATTATTTTTAATTTTTATTTTATTTTTTTTGAGTTGGAGTCTCACTCTGTCGCCCCGACTGGAGTGCAGTGGCCACTCCCGGCCACTGCAGCCTCGACCTGCTGAGATCCAGTGATCCTTCCGCCTCAGTCTTCCAAGTAGCCAGAATTACAGGCATGCACTACCACACACGGCTGATTTTTTGATTTATTGTAGAGATGAGGTCTCGCTGCCCAGGTGGGTCTCGATCCCGTGGGCTCAGGCGATCCATTCACCTCAGCCTCCCAAAGGCATGGGATTACAGCCTGAGCCACCGAACCTGGCTTATGGCAGCATTATTTACAAAAGTCAAAATGTGGAAGCAACCTAAGTGTCCTTCAAAGAATGAACGGACAAAGAAAATGTGGTACCCTCAAAAATAGAAATATTGTCACATGTTATGGTAAGGTTAAATCTTGTGGACATTATGTTAACATAAATAAGACAGTATTAGCTAACTGTGGTTGGTCATGTCTCTAATCTCAGCATCTGAGCCCAGCAGTTCAAGACCTACATAGGCAATACAATATGCCAAGACTTTGTGCTTAAGGGAAAAAAATTGCCAGGCATGTTGTCATGATCCTGTAATCCCAGTACTCAGGAGGCTAAGCTTGAATAATCACCTAAGTCAAGAAGCACAAGGTGGTAATGAACCTTGATTTTGCAACCACATTCCAGCCTGGGAAACAGAAATAGACCACAACTCAAACAAAAGAAAAGAATAGAAAATGAAACAAAACCACACATAAAAAAGGATTTGGAAATCCTCCTTGATATTGATATTGGTCTTAGTAATCATTATTTTGTCTGTTTTATATGACCAAAGGAACAAAAGCAAATATTAACAAGTTGGACTGCATCAAATTAAAAAGCTTCTGCACAGTAAAGAAAACAGGAAGAAGGCTTACAGGATAAGAAAAAATATTTACAGACCACATTATCTGATGAGAGTTTAATATTCAAACTTTATAAGAAAATTATACAAATCAAAGGCAAAAACAAGAAAAAGATAATATTCCTAAAAAAAATCCCAAGAATGAATAGTTACTTTTCCAATGAGTACAAACAAATTGCCAACAGGTATAAGAAATGGCACTCAATGACATCAGTACAGGCACTATGTCAAATTGCACAATGATGAGATATTATCTTATACTTGTGAGGATGACTAATATCAACCAGAAGAAAGAGAAGTGATGACAAAGACATGAAAGAAAAGAAATCCTGTATACCATTGGTGAGTGTAAAATTGGTAGTCACAGAGAAAACCACTATGAACATCCTTTTAAATATAAGGAATAAACTATCATCCAACATACAAATCTCTTTTTAGGGTATATAAACAAAGGAAATAAAATCACCTTCTCAAAAATGTGTCTGCACCTGTATATTCATCGCAACATTTCTCAAAATGGTCAAACTATAAAAACAACCCTAAATATATGTGGATTCTGTGTTAACAAAATATAGTATATATACACAATAGCATATTATTCAACAACAAAAATAAAAAGAATCCTGCTTTTCCCCTTCATGAATGAAGGTGTAAGACATGCTAAGTGAGGTGAGTCAGGCACACACAAAAATACTGCACGATTTCAATCATGTGTGGAATCAAAAAAGTTTACACTCACAGAGGCAGAGAGTACAGTGGTGGTCATTAAGGCCTACCTGTAGGGAAAATGGGAGATACTTTCAGTGACTACAAAATTTCAATTATAATTGTTAGGGATCTAATGTTTAACATAGTGATTTATGGCTAATAATGTCTTGTATGAGTAAAAGATTTGCTAAAATGATAGATTGTGTTCTCATTACCAAAAATAAAAATGGAAACTATGTAACATGACTGATATATTCATTAACTTAATTGTAGTCATTGTTTCACAATGTATAGGAATATCAAATTACATTACACACAATAAATACATAATTATATGATTAGTATTTATGTATTAAAAAATCAGATGTTAAACACATAAACATGTGTATAGTTATGCATGTTTATGTGCATATATATAACCTAGTTGTAGCTTCATTAAAAAAAAAAACAATAAAATAAGAGTTATTGTAAAACAAGATACCATGGGAGTTTAATATACATTTATCAATGTTCTACATAATATAGTATATTAAGAAATTTGGACATATAAAGTTTAAATGATCAGTATTAGTTAATACTGAAAAAGAAAGACTAAAGTATTATAACATTAGGGTGTCTTCCTTATTTTATTTTATTTAATCTTTTTGAGTTGAAGTCTCACTCTGTCACCCAAACTGGAATGCAGTGGCAGGCTCCCAACCACCACAGCCTCAACCTGCTGGGCTCCAGTGATCCCTCCGCTTCAACCTTCCAAGTAGCTGGAACTACAGGTGCATGCTACCATGCCTTGTTAATTTTCTTTTTTATTTATTGTAGAGACGAGGTCTCCCCAAGTTGCGTGGGCAGGTCTCAAACCCACAGGCTCAGGCAATCTTCTCACCTCGGACTCCCAAAGTGCTGAGATTATAGTTTGAGCCACTGCACTCAGCCTAGGGTGTCTTCTATCTAGCAACATACTCTGTGTCTCTGTAGAATTATGGAGTATGAATTTCTATAAAATCACATGGAAACCTCCCTAGGGTTAGGATTAGTAGAAAACTTATAACATCTATCTGTACAGTTGTTAAAATTTCTCAACCAAACAACAAAATCACCACTACTCTCAAATATTTCCAACATGAAAAAAGAGAATATAAAATATAGTTGAACATGGATTTTCTAAATAAATAATCAGACATTACAACATCTCCAAAAGCAACAGAAATGCAGTCCCTTACAGACCATTAAGAAGACTCTGATTTTGAGTGTAATTTTGAAAGGAGATCATTGGCCAGGCTTTGTGGCTCAGTCTATAATCCTTGTGCTTTGGGATGCTGAGGCGAGTGGATTACCTGAGCCCGCGGGTTTGAGATCTGCCCAGGCCATTTGGCGAGACCTCATCTCCACAGTAAATTAAAAAAAAAACTTAGCTGGGCTCGGTGGCTCAGCCCATAATCCCGTGCCTTTGGGAGGCTGAGGTGAGTGGATTGTCTGAGCTCGCGGGTATGAGACCCTCCTGGGCAACTTGGCGAGACCTCATCTCTACAATAAATCAAAAATTAGCTGGACGTGGTAGCGTGTGCCTGTAATTCTGGCTACTCGGAAGGCTGAGGCAGAAGCATCGCTGGAGCCCAGCAGATCGAGGCTGCGGTGGCCGGGAGCGGCCACTGTACTCCAGTCTGGATAACAGAGTGAGACTTCAACTCAAAAAAAAAAAGAGCTAGCTGGGTGTGGTAGTGCACATCTGTACTTCTGGCTACTTGGAAGGCTGAGGTGGAAGGATTGCCGAATCCCAGCAGGTGGAGGTTGAAGTGGCTGGCAGTGTGCCACTGCACTCCAGTCTGGGTGACGGAGTGAGACTCCAATTCAAAGAAAAAAGAAAGGAGATCATTGAAAAAGAAGCAGATTTTTTGAGAATTTCAGAGCATGGGACAGGTGTCCTTTTGTGCCAACAAAAGAAAGAATGCCAGGCTTCTCAGAAACCATTTCCACTGAAGCAGACCACCTTCTCAAACCACTCTTCAAGATCTGCTTCATTGATACAGACAAACCTGGTGGTTTGGCTAATGTGCTGTGTCTCTTCACATTCCAGAGTTCTTTCCTTTCCTCCAGACTAGTGATCAGGTCCAGCTTAGAGACAGTAAGGCCTTCTTTATTAGAAAAAAGTAGCATGACTTTTGCTGGGATTTTTCAATTACAAACTTAGTACTATGCTCATTGCAGTACATATTATAAAAGATTCTACAAAATCTCAAAATTCTGTTTTCCAAGAGAACCTTTAAAATATTTAGACAGAATCTTATATTTGTGAGTTCTTAGCTCAGTACTAGTGAGCCAAAACCTTATAGCAGCCTCTGGAATGTAGGTGTGGGCAATGATATCCTATGCCACTAAATTTCTGGACTTACTAGGAATATAGAAGGACACAGGTCAGTTCAAAAGACAGAATCCTTGTCAAATGAAACATCTTTAATTTTTCCTTTTCTATGTTAACAAATCAGCAACTTTTCTTTGATAGCAGGAATCCTGCAAAGCAGAACTTCCCAGAAAACATTCTACAAAGGAAGGACATGAAATCATTAGTATGAAATAGGTATTGTGTGTCGAACGTCCTCACCCAGAAAAAACAGATTTCTGTGGTTCTCTAACATCACTTTACTGTACAATATCTGCTGAGGGTGGTCCAGGCATTTCCACTTCTCTGGGGAGAATTCTATGGCCACAGTCTTGAATGTCAACAAACCCAGAAAACAAGAGCAACAACATGTATTTATCAAGTGGTAGTGAACTCTAGGGAACAAGAGAGTAAAGAAAACAGAATTCAACTGACCTGACAACTAAAATTATACAATAAAATATTTTATAACATAGAAATATTCTCTAATGCATCAAGTCTGAGAAAAAAGGATGAAATAGAATCCGCTCAGCCAGTGTAGACACTCTATTTGTGTGAATGATACACCACAAATCTGAACACCAAGAAAGGCATGTACATTTTTGAATGCTATAGTTGCATCACACATAATAAGTTGCATATACTGCTCAGATGAAAAACTCATAGTAGGTTGGAAGGTCCTCATCAAGTTTTAATGTGTACAACCATAAACTGAGTATTATCTTAAAATGCAAATTCTGATTCAATAGATATGGGGTTAGCCTGAGCTTCTACACTTTTTTTTTTCAGTGTGGGGGTCTCACTGTGTTACCCATTCTGGGGTGCAGTGGCACAATCACAATTCATTGCACCCTAGATCCCCTGGCCTGAAAGGATGCCTCCTCTGCAACCTCCCAAATAGCTGGGATAAATTGGTATTAGGGGCCAAGGCACACAGGTGCAACACACATCCATGCTGAGATATTATAGGTCAAAATACAGTAAATTACAACCACAATTTAGTAATAAAGAAACATGTTTTAGGCAGAAATCTGCATACAAATATTTCCCATGCTATGTAATCTCTAAGTGTATTTATATTGTTTGTTTTTGGCATCCTGGAGAGCAAGTGTCTTCTAATTATCCTTTATTCAGACCTTCCTGAGTTGTTCTGGGCAATAAATACCATCCCGTGCAAATGTGTATTTTATTAACCATGTTCTCCATGGAGTTGATGGAGCATCACATGAAATCTTAATCATTCATGTTTCCATCATTCACTAGTACCTGAGGATCTACCTCAATTCCAGTGGGAATCTTGGGTATCCACACCAACTTCCCATGTTCTTCAGTCACAAGGGAACATTTTAATACAGAAGGTCATGCATTAATGGAGAGAACACTTCATGGCAATTAAGCAGCATGGATGCTTATAACGGAGGGGGCTCTGGTATGTAGGGAGATGTGTCCTTCAGAGCCCTTGAATATCACAAGAAGAGCAAAAATAGTTGAAACATACTCATTAGGTAGGACCATCACAAGTAGCAGTAGAGGTTTGCAAGTCTTAAAAATGACATTTCCTTTAACCTGGAAACACCTGAGAACCAGTCATTCTTTTCCTTTTTCTCCTACTTCTCTGGGATCACTCCATCATGGCCACCCCAGTGTTGACCTGCTGGGGTCAGGTAATCCTTCTGCCTCTGCCTTCCAAGTAGCTGTAACTGACTGCAGTCACACGCTACGTCTAGCTAATTTCTGATGTATTGTAGAGAAGAACTCTCACCAAGTTGCTCGTGCTGGTCTTGATCCCGTGGGTTGAGGCAGTCCACTTGCCTTGGCCTTTCAAAGTGCTGAGAATACAGGTTGAGTCACTGAGCCTCGCCCTCTGGGATTTCTTATCAGGTAAGATGATCTGGATAGGTCACACCTACAAGTGGAAAATATGCCTTTTTTCTAAATTAAATTGAATGTATTTATTTTTTGTTAGAATTTCACTCTGCCACCCAGTCAGTAGTGAGGTGGCACCATCATTACTCACCTCAACCTTGAACTCCTGGGCTCAGGCAATCCTTCCATTTTAGCCTCCAAGATAGCTGGAACTACAGGCCTTTGCTAATACTCATAGCTAATTATTTTTGTAGTGACATGAGTATGCTATGTTGTAGAGGTTTGACTCAAACTCCTGGGCTCAGCCTCCCTAAGTGATGGGATTGCTTGCATAAGCTATCATGTGCAGCCAGATGATGTGTAGCCCTAACATAAGCACAATTCTTCCCTTGATACTACCACACCCAGAGGTGTGGAGGGCCCAGAAAGAGAGAAAAAGTCCACCTTTCTCTGTCTCTTGTCACAGGAGACAAATTCAAAAACAATGAGCTCTTGCATGGAGTCCAAAATGTGACTTTACTCTTTCCTTCCCCCCAAGTGCCCTCCCTTGCCACAAACACTGTCAATTTCTGCTATAGCAATGAATATTTGGCCCCACTGTCTTACCCAAGCAGAGCACAACAGGTGACCTTTCTAAACTCAACTTTCATGAACATATCTGGCAACCCTCAGCTTCACAATGACTTCATGTTAGAATCATGTGGGAGCTAGCTGGGTACTGTGGTTCATGTCCATAAACCCAGTACTTTTGGAGGCTGAGATAAGAGGATTGCCTGGGCCCAGGGTTTCCAGACCAGCCTGAGCAAACTGGCAACACCTCATTTCTGCAACAAATCAAAAAATTAACTAGGCATGGTGGTACATGACTCGAACTCCACCTACTTGGAAGGCTGAGGGGGAAGAATTGCCTGTGACCAGCAGGTCATGGCTGTGGGAGCCATGAGTGTCCCACTGCACTCCAGGCTGGACACAACAGACCAAACAACAGACAAAGGAAACAAAAAATGGCAATTTTTCACAAGGAAAAACAAACAGAAATAATAATAATGAAACAAAAACAATTGTCTGTGAATGCTTTCTTAAACAGTAATATCGGCCCAGCTCGGTGGCTCAGCCTGCAATCCCAGCACTTTGTGAGGCTGAGGCAAGTGGACTTCCAGAGTCTTTGGGTTTAAGGCTTGCCTGGGCAATTTGGCAAGGCCTCGTCTCTACAATAAAAATTTAAAATGAGCCAGGCATGGTAGCATGTGCCTGTAGTTCCAGATACCTGGAATCCTGAGGCAGAAGAATCATTAGAGTATAGCAGGTTGAGGTGGTGGTGGCCAGGAGCGTGCCACTGCACTCCAGGCTGGGTGACAAAGTGAGACTCCAACTCAAAAAAAAAAAAAGCAGCAGTAATATCAGAACTCACCACAACAGAAAGCCAAGTGCCCTTGAAACCTCCCTTCTTTGTACTGACCACATAGTGCTGATTCAACCATTTACCCTTTTACTGGAAGTTTTTGGAGTGCAGGGACCTTGACTACTTTATCTGTTTTTCCTAGTGGCTTTGTAATACGGAGGTAAATCTGTTATTTACCACTGTGTTTCTCATGACATACTCCTCATTTTTTACCCAAGTAATAGGAAACTAGAGCCAATTTCATCTGGGTATATTTATTCTTGGTCCATGGAGAGTTATAGTCCTATTACTTAACTCAGCATTAAAAAAATAATTTATTGAAAGTATTATTGTCTGGTCTTGGGAGGCTGTGGCAAGTGGATCACCTGAGCCCGTGGGTTCAAGACCAGCCTGGGAAACTTGGAGAGCCCTCCTCTCTACAGTAAATTTAAAAAATGAGCTGAGTATGTTAGCACGTGCCTTTTGTTCCAGCTACTTGAAAGGCTGAGGTGGAAGGATCACTGGATTCCAGCAGATCAACGCTGGGATGGCAGTGAGTGTGCCACTGCACTCTAGTCTGGGCAAGAGAGTGAGACTCCAACTCAAAAAAAGAGAAAGTATTATCTTGGTTTTCAGATCACATCACTCAATACACTCAGACTTTCAACTAAGTAAAATAAACATATTGTATTAAAATGATGATATAAAGTTCTTATATGGTTGTATAAACTGGAATTAAATCACAGGAAGATTTCATAAAGAAAGGCTTTTTCATCCACAGTCCGCAAGGAACTGCATAACCAGTAGGCATCATGTTCCCAAGCTTGGGGATCAATCTTGCTGTGAGATGCAGCCCAGGAGGGTTCACTACCAGGCAATGACTGAGGGAAACCTGACTGGCCGGGAGTGGCCACTGTACTCCAGTCTGGGTGACAGAGTGAGACTCTGACACACACACACACACACACACACACAGACTTAAGTGATGTTCCCCCTTTTCCCTACCTCAAAGTCACTCAGAGACACTGCAATTTTCCATTTTCTCCCTCATAGACAACTAGATAAACAGTTTTGTCTTCAGCAGTCTGAACAAAACTCATGCAAGTCAAGCACTGCCCGAAGATTTCCTCCTCCTCCCAGACTCCTAAACTCTAACCCACCCTAAGTCTGAGTCAACACACACCCCTCTTCATGTTCCTCCTACGAGCAGGCTGACTTCAGAGTGAGAAATTCTATGACCTGATGTCTACTGGTGCCACCATTCGTCCTGCCCTTTCCCTTCCACCCTCTTTCTGAGTTTTTCTCCCCTTGAAGGGAAACCCACTTTTGCCTAAACTTTCAGATTTTCAAAAAATCAGTAAGTAGCCGGGCTCGGTGGCTCAGCCTGTAATCCCACGCCTTTGGGAGGCTGAGGTGAGTGGTTGCCTGAGCCCGCAGGTTCAAGACCCACCTGGGCAGCAAGACCTCATCTCTACAATAAATCAAAATTCAGCCGGGCCTGGTAGCGCATGCCTGTAATCCCGGCTACTCGGAAGGCTGAGGTGGAAGGATCACCAGAGCCCAGTGGGTTGAGGCTGCGGTGGCCGGGAGCTGCCACTGCACTCCAGTCTGGGCGATGGAGTGAAACTCCAACACACACACACACACACACAAAGTCAGTAAGTGATGTTTCCACCCTACTACAATACTCACTTATCTGAAGTTATTTTAATCCAAACTCAAATTTATTTTACGTGACCATGTCTAGAAACAGCCCCAGGACAGTACCAATTACACTTTCTGAAACATCATCACATCCTTTATTTCTGTCTCAACGCTGGACACATCTCCCTGCAGACCCACAGTTTTCCAGAAATCGGTAGCTTCTCTCACTATCACGGGCTCCTTCCATGATTGCTGTAAACAGAGCAGAGGGTAGAAGAGCTTCCTCTGGAAGAATGAACTGGGCCTTAAAGACCTTCTTTTGCAGGATCATGACTGACTGTGACTTGGAATCATCAGACCTGGTTAAGTTTGCTCAGTTAGATACAAATTAGAAAACACTCAGTGCAAAAGCTCTTTAACTCAGTGTTCATGTTTATGAAGGGCACAAAGTTGTAAGATACCTCACTAACCTTATCAAAATCAGAAAAATGTGTATTTCTTTCAGAAAATAAACATGTGAATATCTCTTCCATGATAACAAGTCATTTTGTAAACAATCACTTGTGAATACTTCTTATAGTTGCTAAGGTTTTTCTCATAAAATTTACCATAAAACCCTTACCCAGATAACAGGATTCTTCACTCTTCCAACAAAAAGTAATGGGGCTGCGATCGGTGGCTCAGCCTGTAATCCCAGCATTTTGGGAGTCCGACAGGAGTAAATTGCTTGCTCCTGTGGGTTCCAGACCAGCGCAGGCAACTTGGCAAGCCCACACCTCTACAATAAAATGAAAAATTAGCCAGGTGTGGTAGCGCACGCCTGTCATTCCGGCTACTTGGAAGGCTCAGATTTAAGGATGGCCAGAGCCCAGCAGGTTGACGCGGAGGTGGTTGTGAGTGTGCCACTGGGTTCCAGCCTGGGCGATGGAGTGAAACTCTTATTCAAGAAAAACAAAAAAGGAATGGATGTTTGCATACACAAGAGAGATTCAACAATGAATCGATCACGCTTTTAGGTGGAAACGTACTGATTTTCACAGCCATAATGAGATAAATTTTCCCTTAACGTTGTCAGGAAGGCTACGTGTAACCTTGGCGAGGAGAGGGAGGGGTCAAGACCCCAGACCCCCTACAAAACCCCCACGGGCACTGCACGCAGGTTGGATCCTCCCCACGACTCTTGTGGGTCACAAACACGTGGAGAGGGTCTGTGTGGGGAGGGTCTGTGTGGGGAGGCTCAACTGGTGAGGTCGCCCCAGGACAAGGTCTCAGGGTCCCAGCCTAGCCTCGCCTACACCGAGGGGACTGGGCTGAGCAGTCAGCGGGGACGAGTGCAGGCTCGGGGCTGAGGGGGAGGCGGGTCACGCAACAGCCGGGTCATCCGGGTCCATCCCATCCCCCTCTCGGGACAGCCCCAGCATACTCACCATCTCCCGGCTTCTGGGTGTCCAGGCGTCCTCCCACAGATTCCCACGACCTGCAGGTCACAGGGCGACAGAGGCTGAAGCAAACACTTGCGACACGCAGAGATCTGGGAGAGCAGGTCAAAACAGAGAACAAGACCCAGTTCGGTGAGCAGGCGCAGGCTACGAAGGTCCGATCAGAACCCAAACGTCACCCACTCATTTCCGGCTGTCATCTAATTGGTCAGGTCAGACCTCAGCGTCCACTGATTGGACAAGACTCCAGGCCCCGCCCTTCTGGTCTTGACTGACAAGAAATGAAAAACGGGAGGGACTCCACAGGCAGAAGGGCATTTAGCGTTCTCCTTGCCCCATAGTCTGGGCGGAAGGAGGGGAGGAGTAAGGTTGTGGTCCCCTCTCGGGGCATGATGGGAATCTTCATCGCTCGGGTCGGCGGGTCGCTGGACTGTAGGATGACACCACCTCTCCCGGGACAGACTGCGATCGTACTCATGCAGCTCCGCGACCTACCGACCAGAAGACACTTAGACGCCAGCGTTCCCAGCATGCCCTGCGAGCCACACCCTTACACCTCTCCGTCACATTTCGGTGCCGGAAGAAATCTCAACCTTTTCTTGCGTCATGCAGCTGGGTCTGATCGCATCTCCTGTCACTCAAGAGCAGAGGGTGGGGACTGGAGTCTTATCCAATCAACAGACGCTGACGTCTGAACTAGGCAGTCAGATGGGAGCCAGAAGTGAGGCAACGGCTTACGGGTTGTGACGTGAGGTGGGGAGCCTTTGTCTCCTGCGTCTGCGCACAGAGTCGGGTTGTTGTCTTGCCTTTGTTCTGCTCGTTGGGACCCATGCGTGTCGTGCATCTTTGCTTCAGCCTCTGTCCCGTTGTGACCTGCAGTTTCGGGGAATCAGTATGGTGGAGGCCGGGACACCCAGAATGCGGGAGATGGTGAGTATGGGGGCGGGTGCGAAAAGGGTGGGGCGATGGACACGGAGGCCCCAGTTGTGGCGAAACCGGCCTTCCTGTCACTGCGAACCATGGGCCTGTGCTAGTGGGTGACAGCCCCTCAGTTGCCTTACATGGAATATCTAGGCGGAAATCTCCAAGGTCGGCCATCAGGGTCATTGGCCTTTTGTGTCACTATGTCCCAACCCGGTTCTCTCGAGACACGGAGTTAGAGCAGAGAATGTGACTTTGGTAGGGACACTAAAATCGAGGAGATGAGGTGCTGGCCTCCTAAAGAACCCTAGGGGGCCGTGTGTGCATTTTTTGATTTTTGTTTTGTTTGGGGTTTTTTTGAGTGGGAGTCTCACTCTGTCGCCCAGACTGGAGTGCGGTGGCCGGTCCCGGCCACCGCAGCCTC
>NW_007253571.1:383711-410374 GCF_000164805.1 Carlito syrichta | reverse complement strand
AGGCGTGCGCTACCACGCCCGGCTAATTTTTTTGATTTATTGTAGAGATGAGGTCTCACCAAGTTGCCCAGGCGGGTCTCGAACCCATGGGGTCAAGCAATCCACTCACCTCAGACTCCCAAGGCGCGGGATTACAGGCTGAGCCACCAAGCCCGGCTGCATTTTTTGATTTTTATCCAGGCTGTGGGGCAGAAGGGGGCCGGGATCAAGAGATGACTTAGACTTGTAGACATCTGTGTGATGAGAGGAGTCCTGGAAAGTGATGAATTCTCTTTCTCCTTGGTTTACTGACTCCTTGTTCCTTTATTTAACAAAACAGTTAGTGCACATACGCCCGCTTTTCCAGAGTTAGTATGAGAGGCTGTATTCGTGTCTATCTCATCTTTTCAGCATTTCAAAATTATTTTATCTATGTGTAAGTAGGCAAAGAGGCCAGAGTTCCCCCCTCTGTCTAAAATGGAATTATGTCAGACATTTGACAGTTGACTGTCCCATTTGTGGCTGATTAAGTCTAACTTTTGTTTTGCATTTTTCAAGATATGTTTTAGTTCAGAGACTGGTTTCTGAGCATTTTTAGACACATCATCGTTCTTGAGGAGAAAAGGCAAAAACGATTTCTGTCCTCTGCATGATCTTGCAATTGTGAAGGAAGAAAAACTGTCCCAAACTGTCCCTTAGGGAGATGGGGGAAGAATCCACACATGAAAGAGAACCTCAGGCCGGGCTCAGTGGCTCAGCCTGTAATCCCGCGCCTTTGGGAGGCTGAGGTGAGTGTATTACCTGAGCCCACGGGTTCGAGACCCACCCGGGTAACTTGGCGAGACCTCATCTCTACAATAAAAAAAAAAAAATGAGCCGGGCATGGTAGTGCACGCCTGTAGTTCCAGCTACTTTGGAAGGCTGAGGCGGAAGGATCGCTGGAGCCCAGCAGGTCGAGGCTGCGGTGGCCAGGAGTGGCTGCTGCACTCCAGTCTGGGCAACAGAGTAAGACTCCGTCTCCAAAACAATAAAAGAGAACCTCAGGCACACAGGAGAGCAAGTGATGGGGCTCCCAAGAGGTGGTAAGACTCTGACAAAAAAAAAAATACATTCAATTTAATTTTGAAATAAATGAAGGCATATTTTCAGTATGGAGGTGTGACTTGATTAGGTAATCTCACCTGAAAAAATATCAGAGAAATAGGAGGAAAGGGGAAAAATGACCCTTGATTTGTTGGTATAGAAGCAACAAGCTTCTTCAAGGGCTACAGAGTCCCCATTGGGATAGAAAAGCTAAGTCTAGTCCTTTATGATTTTGGAGGACAACTTTAGCAAGGGATTTTACCTGTTCATGAAGTTGGTCTGTAGCAAACTGTAGGTTACCTAGGTCAGCATCAATTTCTTGGGCAAGGTTAGACAGACCCAAGTCTCCACAAACCAGAGCAGCAGTGCCAGTTTCAGCTGTTCCTGCTATATTTAGGCTGACTAAGGCAGGTACTAAGTGTGTTTTCAACAAGTAATTGGAAGACAAGGGGGATTGAGTAGAGCTCTTTTGGGACCACTATAAGCATAAACCTGAGGTAGCAAATGAACAGCAATATATAAAGTAGACTGGTTAATTAAGTTTTGGTAGTAGCACATTTTGTAAGGCTTGTAGAACTAGCGAACCAGGTGTTGGCAGGGGCCACATAGGCCATGGATTCGGCCATGGTTAGGGTGAGGGATAAGTTACAAATATCAGAGAATGGAGAAGTCGTTAGATTAAAACCTGGAGTTATAAGACAGGAGGATTTACGAGTTCTGTCACCTAGAGTAATGTGAACTATTTCTGGAGATCATTTACTTTTGTCTGTGTTGCTGATGATAGGAATTTCAACTTCTAGGCCCACATAATATGGGGGTTTTGATTTTAAGCAGAACCAGCAATCTGAGTCCAACTGGGGCATAATGGCATTAGGCAGATGGTGCATATTAATTAACATAGGAAAAAGACTAGGGGGTTGGTGGGCCAGTTTTGGAAGTGGTCGAGATGAACTCAGGAGCTGTTGAGGTGAACCCAGAGTAGTGGCTTGGTTGGCAGAAGGCAAAAAACTGAGGCAGAGGCTGGTGGTAACCAAACAGGGGATCCTTTAGCTCTGCCAATAGCCCTATTGGTTTGGCCATGGTTTTATAGGCAATTGTTTGCCACCGAATGGTGAATAAGGCACCATGGAGGAATAGTAACCTTTATGTATATAGGTTGTCTCAGGCCAGTACCCAACCAAAGGGTGATTTTAGATGTATTATTAGGCACTCCACTGTGGGTTGCATTGGTGATGCATTTCCAGTCTGGACAAAAGAAGTTGTTTTTTTAATTTCAACTGTGGTCAGTGGAGTTACTGGAGCAGAGATAATATTTTACATCATTTACATAATTGGGGGCTGTCCATTGTTTGCATGACTTGCTGTAGTAATGATTTTGTATCCTGTCTCTACTGTACAGGCTTCCAGATATACATTTCTTGTTTATGTGTGCCAGGTTAGGAAGGTTTACTTTAAGTTGGACTAGAGCTAAACCATGGGTCCCATTTTGGATTGCTGGAACCTTTTCTTTCTTTCTTTCTTTCTTTTGAATTGGAGTCTCACTGTGTTGCCCAGACTGGAGTGCAGTGGCACGCTCCCGGCCACTGCAGCCTCAGTCTGCTGGGCTCTGGCGATCCTTCCACCTCAGCCTCCCAAGTAGCTGGAACTACAGGCATGTGCTACCATGCCCAGCTAATTTTTGATTTATTGTAGAGATGAGGTCTCACCTCATGGTTGCCCAGGTGGGTCTCGAACCAACGGGCTCAGGCAATCCACTCACCACGTCCTTCCAAAGCGCTGGGATTACAAGCTGAGCCACCAAGCCCTGCCTGCAGATACTTTAACAGAGACATATTGCTAACTTTTTAAGGAAAGAGTTCATTGAAATGGGTTAATACAGGTTATACTTGAGAAGTCAGGTTTTCTAGAAAGACAAAGTTGACGCAGTTTTTTTTTTTTTTTTTTACCTATAATATTTTTATTATTGTGCCTCTATTTTTATTATTGTGGTGAGGTTTAGTGGCAAAATAAAAATGGATTCTCACTTTTGGTCTGTCCTTTTATTTCCCATTTTTGCTCTTAGAAATATTTTTATGATTTTGAGAACCGGGGTGAAGATCAATTTTCTGTAACTTCTTCCTGCTGAAGTGGGCTGTAGAGATTTTCCCTATATATTCATTTCCAAGGGCACATATAGGAAACAGTGTGATTTTAACTTAATATTATTTGGGTTTAGCAAAATACCAGGTAAGAGCACAGGAAAAATTTATTAGGCAAACAATGATAAAAAAGGTTATTTTTCCAGAAAAAATGGGGGAAAAGTGAAAGTAATTCTGTCTGAAGACTTTGATTTATTAATGTAAGTTGAAATACTTTTGTAAATAATTATAGCAAGGCTTTAATAAGAAAATACAGTCCCTTTATTTTTTGTAAAATATTTTATTATAGAACAAAAATATAGACAGCATACAAGTAATTTCATTTGATTTTAAGTTACCATGGCAGTGGTTGCTAGGGGGCAAAGGCAAGATGGCCACCCTTTTGTTGTACTGTCCAATTGTTTAGATGAGTATGCTACTGTCTTTATAATTGGACCTTACTTTAGTCCTTGGGTTGGACCATACTATAGTCCTTGGATTACACCGTACTTTTGTCCTAGCAGTCCCAAGGCTATTTCTTTCCCCTCTGATGTTTAGAGGGTAAAATTTTTTTTGGATAAAACTGTATGATTTCACCATGAATGGTCAGGACCAAAAGGCTGACTCCTGCATGAAATTAAAAATTAATTTGTGTTCCAGTACCCTGGTTTACCTAGGGGGTTGTTGGGGTGATGGTGAGCCAGTGCCAGGCAGTTTAGCAGGTTTGCAGGCCTCCATAGCTGGCCATTATTTGTGTGCCAAGTGTTCTCTATTTTCAGAAGAGAGTGAACCTGCTTCCCAATGGCTTAATGGCTTGTACAGTAGACAAGGTCCAGGAGGTTAGGCATTTTTGGGGCAACCATATTTACAGTGTCCCCACAGACTGTACCCATAAGCAAAGGACACTATCCCTTTAGCATGTTTATTTTTTACCAGGTTTTTGTTGAGCACTTGGAGTTTTGGTCACTAATTGTGACTGCCAATCGGGGTGCCTCTTTGTCCCTCTGGTTCTACTGCCCTTCATGTTGGCACTGTTTTGTTTGAGGTGAAAAAACTTAAAAGTTCATTTTTTAATAGGCTATATATATGAAATTTTTCAACCATTTCTCTGTTTGTGACAATCTGATGCAAAGCCCTTTAGAGTGAACAGATCACATGGATGTATAATGACCTATCTCTACTCATTTATAATTATGAATGGCCAAAGTTGTTAAGAACTTTTAAAAATTACTAAATTATAGTTTCAGTTGCAAGGCACAAATTGTTCATACCTTAAAACTAGAACTGCAATGCAACAACTAGGTGAGAGTGTTCAGTTCTCATTTTTACTGTGCTCATATAAAGTACCCATCTATCTGTCAGATATACTAGGTACAGGCCAGTTTTTTAAATCATATCATGTTGTGGAAGGTGGTTAGCATTTAAAGTTTGCCTGTTTTATAAGAGGGTGCTAATTAGGCACAACAGTTGATTTATTCTTTTGTTTATAATATACAATTTTACGGGAGGCCAAGGTGAGAGGAGTGCCTGATCCCATGGGTTCAAGACCAGCCTGGGCAATTTGGTGAGACCTCACCTCTACAGTAAATAAAAAAATAGCTGGGCATAGTGGCACATGCCTGCAGTTCTAGCTACTTGGAAGGCTGAGGCAGAATGATCACCTGAGCCCAGCAGTTTGAGGCTGTGGAGGCCAGGAGCATGCCACTGCCCTTCAGTGACAACGTGAGACTCCAACTCAAAAAAAAAATACAACTTTAGCAAGTCTGATATAACAAATAGGGTGATATTTAACATTAATGTGTTAGCACATGGTAAAGTTGGAAATAAAATTTATTAGAGCACTTGCAAGTTTGGGTGGAAAAACAAATTAAAATTACAATTAACTGTTAGCAATTACAAATGGCTGTTAACAAATTTGCACTATCTTTTAAGTCATAACAGCAGTTAGGAGAAAAATATTATAACTAATTTTATTACATACCAATATTTTTTTCTTCATAAATTTCCATTTGTGATACTTACCTTGATTTTTATATACCATTGATGATGACATGCTTGGACTCAGTTGTCCTTGTATTTTTTCTTTTCTGTTTTTTTTTTTTTTTTTGGTATTGTAGCTCCTTTTTTAACTTAATGTAACTCAGACACTTAATGGACCTTTGAAATAATTTGACATTTAAAAAAATTGCATAAAGAATTTACACCTAAGCATTCTTTTATATATATGTATATGTGTGTGTATATATATATATATGTGTATGTATGTATTTTTTTTTAATGACAGCTTGCTTTATTACTTATGAAAACTATTTTCTGGCCAATCAGTTTTTAGTATTTTACTGATAATTTGGAAGATTTAGTGGTTTGGAATTAACAGTTTTAAATTAGTCATACTTATATCAATAGCATTTATATAAACAGAGATTATCCTGAGCTTGGCTAGATCTGTAATTTTATAACATTTAAGGACATCTCTGTGGACAGTTTAAAGACATATTTTTATAATATTATTAATTATTAAAGTTAAATGCATTTTATGACTACTCAATTACTTGAAAGTCAAGTTGGTAGCATCCTGGGCAAAACATAAGATAGGTATACATGTAAACAAAATTAAGCAAATCTAGATTTAATAACCCTTTTTCAAATTTTAGCTATGAAACCATAACAAGTTTCTATTATTATTATTTTTAAGGTATTCAAATTTAAATTATATTTCTCAAAGTTTGAATCCAGCTTGCATGGCTAAACTTTTTCACAATAGTTCAATAAAAGCTGTGCAGGTTTAAATGATGTTTTTATTTTTAGTTAGAACTGGTATAAGCAATACCAATGGAAAGGAAGGAAGAAAAACAGAACAAATAAAACAAATTCAACTTGAGTAACATGAACATCCAGAAACCCTCTAGAGAGCCATCCAACATGACCAATTGATTTCAGAGTGTCTGGAGCTTGTTCTTTGAGAAACATAGTAATTCTCTGTGAACCTGACAGAGAAATTCCTTAACATACAGTCCAGGGAATTTGTACGCTTTGTGGCCTTACACCCCACATTGTTAAAAACGAGTAAATCACAGGAGGAACCTGATGAAAAGCAGACCTCCAATTACAAAGAGATAAGCAAAGGCTAATGAAAGTTTATAAGTAAATGTCAATCTCAAGGTGTAGCAGAAGCAAGCCCTGTAGAAAAGATCACAGCGAGGGCACAAAGAACAGAAAGGGGCCAATGTCATAAGCAATCAGAAGTCAAAGTGCACACCCCAAAAGAAATCAGTAACTAAACTGGGACACTACAAACAAACACATTACTAAACTGAGACACTGTTCTACCAACCTCTTGCATCACTGAACCGTCTAAGGAGTGGCCTCATCAGACTCCATCCTCCTTAACAGAGTTGTGGTCACATACAGTTAAACAGACTCTTACCTCCAGGAGAACACAGACATACTCAGGAATTTTGAAGCAATGGGAAGTGCATAGTCATTCCAACTCCCTCTGAGCCAGAGGAGAGGTTATAGGGTCCTGGAACATCACAGGAGTGCCTCCTCTATACCTTCCCCACTGAGCCGGGGAGAGCTGGAGTGAGGCTGCTGACTCATCTCACTGGGGCCTCCAAATGTTATAACCAGATTGAAAGAAATGATGCCACCACACACAGAGGGTCAAATTATGAGTCCTTTATTGATGCTGGCAACTGATAGCAGACTAGTTTCCAAAAACCTCTTGGCCCCAAGCAGAGTGATTAGAGGGCATAAAGGCAGAAATTAAATAAGCTGTGCAGTTTGATATTTCTTGGGAATACATTAGATTATGATGGGATATGGATGGTTACAGAATTTGCACAACTAGGGAGTTTCCAAGCACCGAGGGAATAGAAATGTGCGTATGCAGTGTGATTATGGAAAGGTTACATAAGGGGGTTATTTTTAGGTGAACTTGGGAGGATCTGCTACAAAATGGAGTTACTTAGGTCAAGCAAGCTTTGTGTGTGTGTGTGTGTGTGTGTGTGTGTGTGTGTGTGTGTGTGTGTGTGTGTGTGTGTCTGTGTCTCATTCCATCACCCAGGCTGGAGGGCAGTGGCACACACTCCCAGCCACTGCTGCCTTGACCTGCTGGGCTCCTGTGATCCTTCCACCTCAGCCAATCAAGTAGCTGGAACTACAGGTACATGATACCATGCCTGGCTAATTTTTTATTTATTGTAGCGACAGTTCATGTGTGAGTCTAAAATCCACATGCTCAGGTAATCCTCTCCCCTCGGTCTCCCGACGTGCTGGGATTACAGGCCGAGTCGCTGAGTCTGGCCATCAAGCAAACTATTACAGGCTGTTTTAGGTGTTGCAGATAGATATTTCAAGCTGGACCCTGCTCTCTTCATGCTTGCTTTGTCTAGAGGCATGGTCAATTGGTAAATATGTGTTCTTGTTCTTGTTTTCAGGAGCTTTTGACATTCAAGGATGTGGCCATAGAATTCTCTCCAGAGGAGTGGGAATGCCTGGACCCTACTCAGCAGATATTGTACCAGACTGTGATGTTAGAGAACCACAGAAACTTGGTTTTTCTAGGTGAGTACTGTCTTAAAACCCAATCCCTAATTCATACCTAGAATTTCATATCCTTTCTTTGTAGAATGTTTCCTGGGAATTACTGCTTTGTGTGAATGAGTTTCAGATTCCTGCTATCAAAGAAAAATTGGTGATGTGTTAACATAGAAAAGAAAATATTAAAGATGTTTCACTTTCACATGAAGCATTCTCTATTTTGAATTGACATGTGTTCTTCTATCCATATTAGTGGTAACTCCAAAAATTGAGTCACAAAGAATATCATTGCCCACATCTCAGTCAAATTGCCACCACTAGTACTAAGCTAAGAACCCATATATTTAAGGCGGGGAGCAGTGGCTCAATTCTGTAATCCTAGCCCTATGGGAGGACAAAGTGAGTGGATTGCCTGAGTCCATGGATTTGCAAGCAGGCTGAACAACATGGCAAGACCTCATCTCTACAATATGTCATCAAATTATCTCTGTGTGGTTGAAAGCACCTGTAGTTCAAGCTACTTGGAAGGTTGAGAGGGAAGAACCATCTGAGCTTAGCAGGTTGATGCTGGGATTGGATGGGCAACAGGATAGCTTCTAACTCAAGGAAAAAACCCACAAATTATAAATTCTATCTAAATGTTCTAATGGTTCTATTGGGAAACAGCATTTTGGGATTAATTTTCTAGATTCTTTTATAATATGTTCTCTACAGAGCTCAATATTAGGTTTGTAATTGAAGAACTCCAGTAATGATCACTTTTTTTTAATAAAACAGGCCTTACTGTCTCTAAGCCAGACCTGATCACATGTCTGGAGCAAAGGAAACAGCCCTGGGATGTGAGGAGATGCAACAAGTTATCCAAAACTCCAGGTAGGTGGGATTGAATGAGACGGATGACACAAGTCGAGGACACAGAGCTTGAAATGTTGTCTGGAAAGGTGGAGTGCACCAATGAGAAAGGTTTCTAAAAAGTCTGGGATTATTTCTTCTTTGTTCCACAAACAGACATCTATTATTCCATGTTCTGAAATTCTCCAAATTTCTGCTGCTTCTTCAGTAATCTCATTTCAAGGTTACAGAGGAAACCAAAATCCACTTAATTCATGTTAGGAACTGCATGATCTGACTACCTTTCTGATATTTTTGGAGATGTGCAAAAATCTGCTTATTTATTTAGAAACTCCATGTCAAACTATTTTTTAAGTTTTTGTGTCATGTTGGAAATGTTTGAGAGTAGTGATTTTGTTATTTGTTTGAGAAATTTTAAGGACTTCAGATAGATGTTGTATGTTTTCTGCTTTATGATTTTCTATCCTAAGGAGATTTCCAATGTAATTTTATTTAAATCCATATGCCATAGTTGTACCAGAACACAAACTATCTTTCTTGATAGAATAAATGCTCTTATTTTACTTATTTTTTTCTTTTTTAGTATGAGATGAGATTGGTAGTTTATTTCTACATATCCAAATTCTTAAGTATACTCTATCATGTAGAGCATTGGTGAACATATTAAACTCCCAGATGTTACCTTTTTTCTTAATAACTCATTTTATAATTTTCTTTTCTTTAGTATGATTCTTAGGACTAGTCTACATATATGCATATATACGTACACCCTGTACATGTGTTTATGTATGTGACATTAACATCAAATTTTTATATATGTGTATAACCATATATTGTGTATGATGTCATAATTTGTTGTGAATATACACTGTGAAACGATGATTACAAATATGCTAATGAACATAGCAATAAGCTTTTGTAGTTCCAATTTCTATGTTGTCTAAGGACAACACATAATGTCCATTATTTTAGCAAATTTTGTAAATATACAAGACATCATTCTTAACTATAAGTTATATTATACATTAGTTGTATAAAACTTAATTATAATTAAAATTTTGTATCCATTGAAAAACATCTCCTGCTGGGCTCGGTGGCTCAGCCTGTAATCCCCTGCTTTGGAAGGCTGAGATGAGTGGATTGCCTGAGCCCACAGGTTTGAGACCCACCTGGGCAACTTGGCGAGACCTCATCTCTACAATAAATAAAAAAAATCAGCCGGGCGTGGTAGCACGTGCCTGTAATTCCGGCTGCTCAGAAGGTTGAGGTGGATGGATCACCGGAGCACAGCAGGTCGAGGCTGCGGTGCCCAGGAACAGCAACTGCACTCCAGTCTGGGTGACAGAGTGAGACTCCAACTCAAAAAGAAGAGAAAAACATCTCCCATTATTCCCACCTGCAGGCCCTGGTGGCCACCATTATACTTTCTTCCTCTGTGAGTGCAATATTTTTTAATTCCACACATGAATGAGATCATGCAGTATTTTTCCCCCCAAGATGAAGTCTCAGTGTCACCAGACAGGAGTGCGGTACAATGCTAAAGGCCACATCTGCTGGGCTCAGGCAGTCCTGCTGCCTCAGGCTTCTGAGTAGCTGGAAGTACAGGTGAGCACTACCACATCCAGTTTAGTTTTGATTGATTGTAGATACGAGGTCTCATCAAGTTACCCATTATGGTCTTGCATCCCTGAGCTCAGACAGTCCTCTCAAAGCCTCCCAAAGTGCTGGGATTACAGGCTTGAACCACTACACCCAGCCTCACACAGTATTTTTGAGTGTGTGCCTGACTGACTTCACTTAGCATAATAGCTTACGGTTTCATTCATAAGGTTGAAATTGTGGGATTCTTTAATTTTTTTTTATGGTTGAATGATATGCTATTGTGTTTATATATGATATTTTCCTAATCAACACAGAATCCACAAACATTTAGGTCATTTTCAAGTTTGACCATTTTGACAAATTCCATAGTGAACATAGGGGTGCAGACACTTCTTTCAGATACAGATTTTACTTGCTTTGCTTTCCTAAAACAGGAAAAGGATTTCCGTGTTATGTTTTAGTTTACATTTATTTTTAAAAGAATATAGATAATGATTTTTATGATGACTCTATCAATTTTAATCTCACCACCAGTATACAGGATTTCTTCACATGCTTATCAGCAGTTCAGTGTCTTCTGGTTGATATTAGCCATCCTAACAGGTGTGAGATAACATATCATCATTGTGTTGATTTGAAATTGCTTCTATTGGTGACTTTGAGTGCTATTCATATACCTGTTGACAATTTGTATGTCCTCATTGGATAAATAATTTCATTTTAGGGATTTTTTTCTTCTTCATATGATTATTATTTTCTTGTTTTTGCCTTTGATTTGTGTAATTTTCTTATATACTTTGGCTATTAACATCTCATAAGTTATGTGGTTTGCAGTTATTTTCTTTTGTCCTGTAAGACTTCTTCCTGTTCCCTTTACCATGCAGAAGCCTTTAGTTTCATGTCTCAACTTGTTTATATTTATTTTTATTCCTGTAGTCATTAAAAAATTACTACCAAACCCTGTGTCAATATCACAGATGTTTTCCAAATACTTCTTAAAGTTTTGTTTTATCAACCATGGTCTCTCTTACCCAGGTGGGAGTGTGGTGTCTCAAGTAAGGCTCACTACAGCTTTGAGCTCCATGACTCAGGTGGTCATTTCACCTCAGCCCCCTCAGTACTAGGATTACAGTCAGCCCAAAACTCTGAAAATAGCTTGTGTGACTGTATTTTTCTGTTTATCCTAGTTTGAGGTAAATAAACTTGATTTTCCTATTTTTCTTCATTTCATTTGAAAATTTCTCGGCCTTTTTAAATAATTTTCAGCTCCACAAAATCTTATTTTTGTTGTGCCCTTAATTCAGTCATTCATCCCGATTCTTTCTATGGTTTGGCATACTTTCTTTGAATTTGGATATTTGAAAAAGTTATACATGTCATAATGTTTATGAAGTTGCTTTGTCTAGATAAGTGTGACACCAATCACTAAGTTAGAAATTCTAGTAGCCTCTCATACCTGTCTTAGAATTTGTCTTCTCTGTAAGTGGGGACAGAACCACTTGAGTAAACCCCCAAAGGACAGTAGTGTGGACTCATGCACCACTCTTTTGTTTATTCCCTGAGGAAGAAATCAAGAGTTAGAAGGTTTCATCTAATTGCCTCATGCTATATTGTGAAGGAAAAGAGGTTATGGTAGCAAAATTACTAAACTTCCTCTTCCATGTAACTCGTTTTAACATTGTGCTCACTGGGGATTCGGCAAACTCTTAGCTGTTTTTTGAGTTCTCATACAGGCAAAGTGGTATTTTCTTTTTTTATTTTCTTTTATTTATTTTTTATTTTTATAAATTTTATTATATTATTTCACTTTATTTTTATTTTTATTTTTTTATTTTTTTTGAGTTGGAGTCTCACTCTGTCACCCAGACTGGAGTGCAGTGGCCGCTCCCGGCCACTGCTCCAGTGATACTTCCACCTCAGCCTTACAAGTAGCTGGAATTACAGGCATGCTCTATCACGCCCGGCTGATTTTTTGATTTATTGTAGAGATGAGGTCTTGCTGCCCAGGCGGGTCTTGAACCCGCAGGCTCAGGGAATCCACTCACCTCAGCTTCCCAAAGGTGTGAGATTACAGGCTGAGCCACCGAGCCCAGCCGGTATTTTCTTAAGTACATATATTTATGAAGGAGTGGGAACCTGTGATTTGTACTCACCATCATACTTATGTCCTTAGCATGGTATAATATTATGGTTGATTATTTTTATCAATATTTTTTATTATGATATTGTGGGGTACAGTTAAGGGTTAGGTATACAAATATGCTTCATTCAGGCACCCTTGTTGATAAGAGGTGTCTCCCCATCCCCAGACAGTATGCTTGATTTTTAAAGGATATTCACCTGAGTCTAATGTGTGGAATAAATTTTCATTTTCATGATTTTCAGCTATGACTTCTCATTACACTGATGGCCTTTTGCCAGAGAAGAGCATAGAAGACTCACTTACCAAAGTGCCAATAGAAAAATGTGGACTATTTGGTCTTAAAAAATTATGTGTCAAAAAACCTTGGGAAAGAGTTCATGAGAGTGAAGGGCAGATAGGATGCTCAATTACAAATAACCATTACAAATGTAACAAGATCGGGAAAGTCTTTGATCAACACTCCAAATATCTTATCCACCAGAGTATCCATATTTCTGAAATGGCTTCCGAACATGAACATAGCAAAACATTTAACCCGTCCTCAAAATGTAGTCAAAATCAAAAAAATAGTGGAGAAAATTTACACAATATATGTGGGAAAGTGTTTAGGAAATCATCTTATCTAAATAGACATGAAAGAATCCATAGGGGAGAGAGAGCCTTCAAAAGTGCAAAATGTGACAAAGCTCTTAGTTATTACTCATGCCATTCACAATATCAGAAAATCCATAGTGGAGAGAAGCTCTATAAATGTGAAGAATGTGATAAATATGGAGAATGTGGCAAAGACTTTTGCTTTCATGAAGAATTTGCTGGGCACATGACCACCCATACTGGAGAGAAACCCTACAAATGTACAGAATGTGGCAAACCCTCTCACACTTGTTCAGGCCTTGCTCGGCATATGACCACCCATACTGTAGAGAAACCCTACAAATGTAAAGAATGTGGCAAGATCTTTCACTCTCAAGAAGAATTTGCTGGGCACATGACCACCCATACTGGAGAAAAACCCTACAAATGTGAAGAATGTGGGAAACATTTTCACTCTAAGTATGGATATGCTGGACATAAGACCACCCATACTGGAGAGAAACCTTACAAATGTGAAGAATGTGGCAAACCCTTTCGCTCTCGTGTAGGATTTGCTGAACACATGACCACCCATACTGGAGAGAAACCCTACAAATGTGCAGAATGTGGCAAAGGCTTTACTCGGTACTCCAGGTTTATTGGACATCAGACTATCCATACTGGAGAGAAACCTTACAAGTGTGAAGAATGTGGCAAGGCCTTTCGCTCTGATGCAGGATTTGCTATACATATGAGGATCCATACTGGAGAGAAACCCTACAAATGTGAAGAATGTGGGACAGATTTTCGCACTAAAAAGGAACTTGCTAGACATAAGACCATCCATACTGGCAAGAAACCGTACAAATGTGAACAGTGTGGCAAAGCATTTCGCATTCGTTCAGAACTTACTCGACATATGACCACCCATACTGGCGAGAAACCCTACAAATGTGCAGAATGTGGCAAAGGCTTTACTCGGTACTCCAGGTTTATTGAACATCAGACTATCCATACTGGAGAGAAACCATACAAATGTGAAGAATGTGGCAAAGCCTTTCGCTCTCATGCAGGATTGACTGGACACATGACCAACCATACTGGAGAGAAACCCTACAAATGTGCAGAATGTGGCAAAAACTTTACTCGATACTTGAGGCTTATTGAACATCAGAGTATCCATACTGGAAAGAAACCCTACAGATGTGAAAAATGTGGCAAGACCTTTCGCTCTCATGGAGGATTTGCTGCACATATGAGGATCCATACTGGAGAGAACCCCTATAAATGTGAACAATGTGGGAAAGATTTTCACTCTAACCAAGCATATGCTGGACATAAGACCATCCATACTGGAGAGAAGCCCTACAAATGTGAAGAATGTGGCAAATGCTTTCATTGGCACTCAGGTCTTATACATCATAAGAGGATCCATACTCGAGAGTATCCCTATAAATGTGCAGAGTGTGGCAAAACTTTTCGCTTTCATAAAGTGTTTGCTGACCATAAGACTATCCATACTGGAGAGAAGGCTTACAAATGTGAAAAATGTGGCAAAGCCTTTCACACTTATTCAGGATTTGGTCACCATGTCAAGATCCATACTGGAGAGAAACCCTACCAATGTCAATAATGTTGTAAAGTCTTTTGTTCTCATATATGAATTGCTGGACATGTGCAAATCCATATTGAAGAGAAACCATACCAATGAGAAGAATGTGGCAAATCCTTTAGCTCTCATTAAATATGTGAATGATGTGCACCTACATTTAGGGAAACCATATAGATGGGAATAGGACCTTGCTTTTCACTATTATTCCAAGCTTTCTCAACATCAGAATTTATACTCTAAATTTTCTGTGTCTGTAATGACTAGAAAATCATATGAAAATATAAACTATAGAGACATGGTGAGAAGTTTACAGATGTAAAGAGTACCATTACCTTTACTTACACCACAGATCTTCGGATACACAAATATAAAAAAAGTCTAAAGCCTTTAACCACCTAAAACATTATTTGATATTAGACTGTGTGCATTGGAGAGAATCTACAAATTTAGAGAATGTGGACTGTTCTTTGTTCAAAATATATGCCATAGGAAACACTATGGTATTCAGTATGATAACTTTATAGTGCAATATATATGGAAACTTACTTAATGAAAAGTCAAGTTGAGGCAGGGCTCAGTGGCTCAGCCTGTAATCCCAGGACTTTTGGGACACCAAGGTGAGTGGATTGCCTGAGATTGCAGACTCGAGACCAGCCAGGGCAACTTGGTGAGACCTCATCTCTATGATAAAATAAAAAACAGCTGGGTGTGGTAGTACATGCCTGTAGTTCTGGCTACTCAGAAAACTGAGGCAAAAAATTGGCAGAGCCCAGCAGGTTGATGCTGGGGTGGCCATGGGCATGTATGACACTGCACTCTAGCCTGGGTGAAGGAGTGGGACTCCAACTCAAAATTTAAAAAAAAGTAAAGTCAAGTTGAAAGAAACATCAGATACTGAATGGCATTAGAAAATTGTTTTTATTTTTAGAAAGCATAAATATATTCCTTGTATACTTTTGTTTTTGCATTGACAGAATTTAAGGACAATTTGAAAGCAGACAGTATTGATGTAACTCAACTCACTTGATGTTATGCCTTCATTCCAAGTGCTTGTGTAAAAGCATGGGATCAGTTGCTATATTAGAGATATGATAGGCCCTTGTATAGTAGATGACCAGCACTCTTCTCCTGTTATTTCATGGAGAATGAAGAACACTGATATGTAATCTCCAATTAAGGATCTAAGTGGAGGGGTTTTTTGTGGCTCACAGTGAGCATTATTGTAAGTTCCACATTAGGTTATTTTTCCTCTGGAATAAACGACAAAGAAATTATGAGAGTTTTAGAAATCAATTGTCTTACTAGTTACATGTTAAGGAGAAAATGAGGCCAGATCATTAATATCTTGGTGCATCTTTATAGTATCCATAATTACAACCCATAAGTGTAATTTGATATGGAATAAATAAGACATATTTTCTTAGACATCAGAGCAAATATAATTGCTCTCTTAACAGGTATATATTGTAAGTTTATGTTTAGTGAAAAGTTATATTGTTTTGAGAACAAAGAAAGCTGTTCACACATGCATCACACTCTCAGAAAAACAGAAATGCTTCAATGTTTGTAATCTCTTTGCCAACGAGGATACAGCGACCTTTGAAATGTTTATCAGGCAATGTAAACTTAATTTATTTAAATGAACATAATTCTTTTTTTTTTTGAGTGGAGTCTCACTCTGTCGCTGAGACTGGAGTGCAGTGGCCACTCCTGGCCACCGCAGCCTCTACCTGCTGGGTTCCGGCGATCCTTCTGCCTCAGCCTTCTGAGTAGCTGGAATTACAGGCGTGCACTACCACACCCAGCTAATTTTTTGATTTTATTGTAGAGATGAGGTCTCGCCTGCCCAGGCGGGTCTCGAACCCGCAGGCTCAGGCAATCTACTCACCTCATCCTCCCAAAGGTGTGGGATTACAGGCTGAGCCACCAAGCCTGGCTTGAACATAATTCTTCATAAACCATTAACAATTGTTTTCCACACAATAAATTATTATGCTGCCATTAGTGTTAATCTATTCTCTTATGAATGAAGGTAAATGATGACCATACACTATTGAGTAATTTGTGAAATATCTGTCTTGATCCCTTTTTTATAGGATATATATATGTATATATATTTAGGTATACTTCATTATGGTTACTATAATGATGATTATGCAGGAGTATAATTTTAAGAAATAGCTTTCTGAATCCTGACCATTGTAAAAACATACATACATTGTACTTCTCTTAGCTTACCGTGCACATAAAAAATGGTATATATTATTTACACTGAATGAAATACACAAAATTAACATTCTACTGCTATGAATATGAGCGCTAAAGAGTAAATTGAGTTTTTGTGTGTGAATGTATACCTAAGTTGGAATAGACATTGTTGGAAAAAGAATAACTTAAAATCTAAAGCTAAAATATTTTATTTTTCTTCACAACTAAAGAATATTATTGAATAATTTTGGTGATGTTTTAACTTTGTATAATGAACAATTTGTTCAGTGAAAACTTGGGAGAGTTTATAAGTCTAGGGCTTGTTTTTATTTCCATTTTATTTTTGTATTTTTTGACATTCCAACAATACTTGGAAGCCATAAGTGTAACTTGATATAAAGAAATATTTTCATCTACATCAGAGGAAAGATAATTGCTCACTTAAAATGTATGTATTTTAGCCAGGCTCAGTGGCTCAGTCTGTAATCCCAGCACTTCAGGAGGCTGAGATGAGAGGATTGCCTGAGCCCGCGGGTTCGAGACCCGCCTGGGCAACTTGGCGAGACCTCATCTCTACAATAAATCAAAAATTAGCTGGGTGTGGTATCGCACACCTGTAGTTCCAACTATTTGGAAGGCTGAGGCAGAAGGATCACTGGAGCCCAGCAGGTTGAGGCTGCGGTGACCGGGAGCGCCACTGCACTCCAGTCTGGGTGACAGAGTGAGACTCCGACTCAAAAAAAAAAGTATGTATTTTAAGTTTATGTTTAGTAAATAATCAGATTCAGTTTTGAAAACTGAACAAAGCTGTTCAAACATATATCCCACTATCAGAAAACAGAAATTTTTGAGTGTTTGTAATGTGTTTTTGCTAGTGAGCATACAGTGAAATTTGAAGGTTTATTTAGGCTATGTAAATTCATTTGTTTTAATGAACAGAAGTGTTTATAAAGTATTAACATTTGTTGTCCACACAATAAATTATGTTGCCATAATTGTTAATCTATTTTATCTTAATCAAGATTGTAGGTAAATGATGACCATACACTTTTTTTTTTTTGAGTCGGAGTCTCAATCTGTCACCCAGACTGGAGTGCAGTAGCCACTCGCAGTCACTGCAGCACTGACCTGCTGGGCTCAGGCAATCCTTCCACCTCAGGCTTCCAAGTAGCAGGAACTACAGGTGCATGCTACCATGCCCAGCTAATTTTTTGATTTATTGTAGAGATGAGGTCTCACCAAGTTGCCCATATGGGTCTTGAACCTGTGGGCTCAGGCAGTCCACTCACCTCAGCCTCCCAAAGCATGGGATTACAGGCTGAGCCACTGAGCCCGGCTGACCATACACTATTGAGTAACATATAGAAGGATGTTTTTAGTGATTCTTTTATTATAGGCTATATTTTCTTTTTTTCTAGTCATGGGTCATTTTGACTATTGTAATAAAGATTATACAGGAATATAATTATAAGACCTAACTTTCTGAATCCTGACATTGTAAATACTTATACATTAGGTTGGATTTTGACTCTGGTGCCCAGGCTGGAATACAGTGGAAAATTCATGGTCACTGCAGCTTCCATGTGATAGTATCAGGCCATCTTTTTCCTTTAACTTCCTGAGTAGCTGGTACCACAAATGTTTGCCATTATGCCCAGCCAACTATTGGATTCATTGTTAAGACAAGATCTCACCAAGTTACTCAGGGTGTCCTGGAAGCCCTAGACCAAGGCAGTCTATTGTGCTTTACCTCCCAAAGTGCTGGAATTATATGCATGAGTCAACTTGCCCAATTGCTTCTGTTTCCTGTCCAGTCCTCTGGCACTGGGTAGGAAGCACTTGTCCCCTCACATCATCTCTTTTTAACTTCTGTGATATGGGCTTTGGGCTCTGGAATATCTTCAACTTTTATATCTTGATACCTATCCTTTTCCACTGTTTTGACATAAATACAATTATTCTATGTTTTATGGTAGCAAATGTCCAAATAGACAAGAATATACTTCTATCTGTTGTGCTCATGACATATTGGTAAAGTATATATCTAAACTATGGTTTTTTCTGCGTTTCTTTTTTTTTTTAATCAATATTTTTTATTATGGTTTTGTGGGGTACAGTTAAGGGTTAGGTGTACAATTACATTTCATTCAGGCACCCTGTTGATAAGAGGTGTTTTCCCATCCCCAGACAGATATTTGCTACTGTTAATCCCATCCCCCTCCCACCCCATAGTTTCCCAGTACCGTCAGTCATTTTTTTATAGTATTACATTGGATGTTCAAGGTCCATTATATGAGTGAGAACATGTGATATTCAAATCTTTGTTTCTGTGAGAGGTCACTCAGTATTATAGACTCTAGTTCCATCCAGGTTGCTGCAAAATTCATGTTTTTGTTCTTTTTTATGGCTGCGTAGTATTCCATCGTGTATATGTACCACATTTTTTTAATCCAGTCCTCTGCAAGTTTATTTTAAATGATCACAAATTGTCAAAGAAAAAGAATTCCAGTATATTTGTTGAAAAAACATGGACCTATGGAGGTCAAACCCATGTTCTTGTGGAAAAACAGTACCGTGAGAAAAATAGATGTGGAAATAACAAGACAGTAGAAGCTTGAGTAGCCATATTTGGAAAACAGCCAAACCAAAGTATTATAAATAAAATAAATCAATAACAGAAAATGTGTGGGATAACATAAAATTAGATTGTGCTGATAACAGTACAACTGAGTGGAAATATTGAGCACAATTTATATACTAAAAGTGTCAAAGTCCAAGTGATAAAAAATACGATTACAGTTCTATATAAATGGTGACTTGAATGTAAAATATGAAACATTTATGTAGTGGTTTGAGTAAAATATGTGAAAAAATAAAAGATTATATCCAAATATTTGATGATTTATGAGTTTGTATAATAATTAAAAACCAGACATAAATTCCTAAATTTAGAAATAAAGTTTGTCAAAAATAGAGAAATGAAACTATAAAAGCAATATTAGTCAAACTGCATAATACCACAATGGAGGAAAACACCTAAAAGCAGTGAGGGGCAAGGCATGGTGATTCAGGACTGAATTCCCAATACTTTGGGTGGACGATGTGGGAAGCTGTCTTGAGGACAGGGGTTTGAGAGCAGCCTGGGAACTCACATCGAAAAAAAATAACAAAAAACTTGTGGGGTGTGGTGGTACATATTGTCTCCAGGTACTCAAGAGGCTTGGGGAAGAATTGCCTGAACCCATAGGTTGAGCCATAATCATGGCCTTGAACTGCAGCTTGGGTGGCAGAGAAATACCAACTCCAAAAATATATATGTTTATAAATTATAAATAGCAGTATATAAATGAATATAAATTAAAATTACAAAACAAAACTACGCTAAAAATTCTAAGGGTGTTTCCAAAACTTGTATTTTCTTGAAAACAGAGAAATTAGTATTAACAATGTTGATATAATGCATTATAATTATTATTATTTTTTTGAGTTGGAGTCTCACTCTGTCACCCAGACTGGAGTGCAGTGGCCACTCCCGGCCACCGCAGCCTAGACCTGCTGGGTTCCTTCAATCCTTCCATCTCAGCCTTCTGAGTAGCCGGAATTACAGGCATGTGCTACCACGCCCGGCTGATTTTTTGATTTATTGTAGGGATGAGGTCTCGCTGCCCAGGCGGGTCTTGAACCTGCAGGCTCAGGCAATCCACTCACAGGCGTGGGATTACAGGCTGAGCCGCTGAGCCCGGCTCATAGCAGCTTCTAAGAAGCATACTTTAGGGGGAAAAAAAATCATACTTCTATATGAAGATATTATGGAAGTGAAAGAGTAAGGGACATAATGAGGAAGATTCAATGTGACACTGAATTACAGAAACTGTGTGGTTGGCAATGTCCAATTTTAGAATATTTAGATATAATGAAAGTGTAGTTCCACAGATTTCATTTGAATATAAAAGAATTCTGTGCTCCTGAGTTCACTAATTGAAGAATCATCTAGTCTTTAGAACATTATCCATCACTGACTTAATATGTGATGGGCTTTCCATTGCATATAATATTGGTTACTCTTTTATCAGAACTCATTTGTAATAAAGTACTTACTGTGCATAGACAGTGACCCCAAGACTGAACACTCAGAAAGACTGGGTAACATGGGTAAAAAAGAGAACTGACCAGGCTCGGTGGCTCAGCCTGTAATCCCAGCACTTTGAGAGGCTGAGGCGAGTGGGTTGCCTGAGGCTGAGGGTTCGAGACCAGCCGGGGCATCTTGGCAAGACTTCATTTCTACAATAAGTAAAAAATTACCAGGCATGGTAGCTTTCACCTATAGTTCCAGCTACTTGGAAGGCTGAGGTAGAAGGATTGCCGGAGCCCAGCAGGTTGAGACTGTAGTGGCAGGGCATGTGTAGTGCATTTACATTTGCATATATGTTTTACTCTACTTTTAAACTTTTTATTTCCTTTGTTCCTCAATCTGTTTTAAAATTCACTATAACACTGCTTTATTGTTCAAATTCTTATTATCTACAATATTATCCTATTTTTTTCAGACTATTAATGGGTTTCCACTTTAAATGTTCCTGTGTGCAAAAAAAATTTTTACTCCAGAGCAAAAACAGCTGGTGTCTATAATTATCAAGCTCAATTGATAAACTGACTAGAGGATTATTGACTTAATGATATTATTTAAACTTTCTTTCCAAAATATATTTTTATTTTCATTTCTACTGTTTTTCATGTGTTTCAGAAATATTTTACTTTCTTATTGATTCTATTAATATGACTAATTGTATTGATGGATTCCCAAATGTTGAAATCTCCTATGCATTCTTGAAAAGGGTGTTTGATCATGATGGAATTTTTAACATGCCGACACAGTGTTTCTAATAATTTTTATATTTCTTCTCAAATGTCATTTTTCTACAAAGAAAGGACATGAAATTCTTAGTATGGAGTAGAAATTGTGAGTTGACATTATCCTCATCCTGAGAAACCAGGTTTCTGTGGTTTTCTTTTTCTTTTTCTATTATTTTTATTTTAAGATTTAGGGGACAATTCAGGATTAGGTTATGAGTGGTCGTGGTATATGTAAAGTTTGGGTACCTTTATTGATAAGTCCTCCCACTCCCAGGTCAGGGTCTCAATACTGTCAATCACTTTCTTATCATAGTCTGAATAATATTCAGTGTCCATTTATGAGTGGATACATGTAGTTCACTGATCTTTGTTTATGTGATACATCACTGAGATTTTTTTTTTTTAATCCTTGTCAACCAACCTAGAGTATAGTGGCACTCTCGTCATCACAGCCTCAAACTACTGGACTCAGGGATCCCTTCACCTCAGTCTTTCAGGTTTTACCCCAGATCTCCTGAATCAGATTTTGCTTTTTAACACTATTAATTTCCTTGTTGTACACATTAAAATGTGTGGGGTCCTTCTAACTATTAGTTTTTTACTGAGCAATATATACTACTTATCCTGTGTGATGGAAATATAGCCCTCCAAAATGTACATGCCTGGGCTTTTGCCTGAATTTTATATCATATCATTCACAAAAGTATAGTTTCTGCACTAGCTGAGTGAATTCTACTTCATTCCATTTCCTCAGACTCAATACATTAGCAAATATTTAATATTTCTAAGTTAAAAATGACTTTATTTCATATTGCCATTGTCATAAAAGCTAGAGCCTGTTCTCTTCACTCTCTCATTTCACCTGCAGTTAACAATACTGCCCATGGCTGCTTGGCAAGTATGACTTGTTCTTGATTTCTTGAATTTAGAGAAGTGGCCATGAAATTCTCTATAGTAAAGTGGAAATTCTAGGCCCCTGCTCAGCAGATTATGTCCAGGAAAGTGGTATCAGAAAACTGTAAAAATGTGGTTTACCTGGCTGGGGCAAACCTCAACACACAATATTTATTGCATACTAACGATTTTATATCTTTTCCTTCTAGAAAAATCACCTTCTAATATAAATGTAAGCATTATTAGAAACATATTGTCAGCACATTAAAACCATATTATCTTGATCAAGTGCCCTTTATGCCAGGAATAAAGTGAGATTTTACTTTTGGAAATCCATCAATACTATTAGTCACATTAATAGAATCAACAGGGGGCTGGACACACTGGCTCAAGCCTATAATCCCAGTACCTTAGGAGGCCAAGGTGAGAGGATTGCCTAGGCAACTTTGTGAGACTTTATTTATACAATAAATCAAAAAATAAGCTAGTTGTGGTAGCATGCACCTGTAGTTCCAGCTACTTGGAAGATGAAGGTGAAAAGATCACCGATGGCAACAGATTGAGACTGTCGTGGCCATGAGCATGCCACTGTACTCCAGCCTAGACAACAGAGTGAGACACCAACTCAAAAAAAAAGGGAGGAATTAAAAAATTATATTATCATGTTCATAAACATGAAAAGATATGATAGTTCTGAACAAAATTATACATTACAAAATTCAATTAATAAGGAATCAGTGCAAAATATTTCCACAATACTTGAAAAACAGTACAAATACAAAATAAATACACTATATACTTTGGGAGGAAGATTCAATAGTATCATTAAATCAACAATCCTCTACTCAGATGTTGAACTGAATATTACACTAATATAGACACCAACTGCTTGTGTCCTGAATATAGACATTATGTTGCATGGAAGTATAATGAAATGAAAAATCCATTAAAAAAAAATCCGAAAAGAAAATACATGTGACATTGTATATCATAAAGACCTAGAAACTAAAGTAGTATGATCATTGCTTTAAAAACAGACATAAGTTGGGCTCGTTGACTCAGTCTGCAATCCCAGTATTTGGAGGGCAAACCAAGTGGACTGCGCGGCCCTTCGGGTTCGAGACCCACCTGGACAACTTTGAGAGACTTCGTCTCTACAATATATCAAAAATTAGCCAGGCATGGTAGTGCATGCTTGTAGTTTTGCCTACTTGAGTGTGACTCCAACTTAAAAAAAAAAATTGACTGAGAAACAAAGGGAATGCAAAGCTTAAAAGTGAAAGACATATATGGAAAAAAGCCACTGTCAAGAAAGTCAAGATGGGCCTTGTGGATCACTGGAGACTGAAGTTCACACATGTGCAGAGGAGACTTTGTCTTCCAGTGTGTTTGCTTCCTGCAAGCCAACCTCACACATTTCACAGAGAGGAGCGAGCCCTACTGAGGGTTCAGAGTCTTGGGGTTGATGTCTATGGACTTTGAGACCTTTAACACAAGTCAATTCTCATAAAAGGGTAACCAGTATAATAAGCAATCATACACCCATCACATTTTAGGAAGTTAGTAATGGATAATGTTCTAAAAACTAGATTATCCAGCCATTAATAAAATTATTTTGGAAGCACTGAGTTTGCTGTTCTATTTACAAGAAATGTGTGAAGTATACTTTGATTATATCTCAACTTTTATTTTTTTTATTTTATTATTATTATTATTATTATTATTTTGAGTTGGAGTCTCATTCTGTCACCCACATTGGAGTGCAGTGGCTGATCCCGGCCACCGCAGCCTTGACCTGCTGGGCTCCTGTGATCCTTCCGCTTCAGCCTTCTGAGTAGCCAGAATTACAGGCACGCGCTACCACGCCTGGCTAATTTTCTGATTTACTGTAGAGATGAGGTCTCACTGCCCAGGTGGGTCTCGAACCCGCGGGCTCAGGCAATCCACTCACCTCAGCCTCCCAAAGGCATGGGATTACAGGCTGAGCCACCGAGCCCGGCTTTTTTTTTTTTTTTTTTTGAGTAAGAGTCTCACTCTCTCACCCAGGCAGAAGTGCAGTGGCACACTCACGGCAACCTCAGCGTTGACCTACTGAGCTCTAATGATCCTTTTGCCTGTCTTCCAAGTAGTTGGAACTACATGCATGTGTTACCACGCCCGACTAATTTTTTATTTATTGTAGAGGCAAGGTCTTGCCAAGTTGCTCAGGCTGGTCTTGAACCCATGGGCTCTAGCAATCCACTCACCTCACCTTCCGTAAGTGTTGGGATTACAGGCTGAGTCACCAAGCCCAGGAATGTTTCCTTCTTAAAGTGCACTCATTAGAAGCTGCTATTGATAACAAAGTCTCTCAGTTATTTTTGTTTCCTTGGAAAACATCTCAAATTACCTTCTTCATGAAACACACTGACTGCTTAAAAGCAAGTGTTAGCTGGGTTCGGTGGCTCAGCCTATAATCATGCACTTTAGGAGGCTGAGGTGAGTGGATTGCGTGAGCCCGCAGGATCGAGACCCGCCTAAGCAATTTGGCGAGCGAGACCTCATCTCTACAATAAATTAAAAATTATCCAGACATGGTAGCACGCGCCTGTAGTTCCAGCTACTTGGAAGACTGAGATGGAAGGATCGCTGAAGCCCAGCAGGTCGAGGCTGTAGTGGCTGGGAGTGGCTACTGCACTCCAGTCTCGGTGACTGAGTGAGACTCCAACTCAAAAAAAAAAATAGCAAGTGTTGTTAGATTTGGCTTAACACATCACAGGTTACTGCTCTGTCTATATGAGCAGTTGGTCTCTCTAGAGTTAACCAAGGAAATCAGAAAAATTGTAATAAGACCACTTTTTGGACAAGAAGTTTGTGGATTTCAAATATGTCACAAGTCTCTTGTTGGACAACCTCTTCCCCTTGACTCATCCCATGTAGCCCATCACCTGAGGGCAGAAATGCTAATGTCTGGAAACAGCAAAATATAAAACTCATGTGGCTACAATCTACATCCAAGACCCATGGCCCTGGACAGTCCTGTGGGCTTAAACCCCCTTTCCCCAAAGGCCTTTAAAAAACCCAATACTTGGCTCTTCCACACCTCACTTGCCTCTGTCTGCCCCCTTTCCAATTTGTGAAAGGTGGTTATTAAACTTTACTTCTTTCTACTTTCTCCTTTGTTGCAATCTTGCATTATTCCCTTGACAATGGTCTACCTCACCACAGTTTATGCTTTCACAGAGGACAGGAATCATTTCTGTCTTTTCCCCTCAATACCAGCAATGTTTGGAAAATGCAAAGAAACCACTCACCTAATCAACTTAAATGCATTTCCTATAAATTACTATCTCGGAAGAAGAAAAATCTTAGACTAAAACAACAATGAATGTAACCATGAAATGTCAAAATAAGGCAGGAGAGCTAGCACAGGTAAGACATCGATAGATAAATTTCCCATAGGCTGTTTTAAGGAAGCATTCAGACATTTTAAAATTACATTTCACTGTAGACCAATTTGGCAGGCTTTCCCACCCTTTGGCAAATCAAAAGATGTAAGAATAGGACAACCCATAATAATAATCACTAAAAATCTTTCAGGATGGGTGAGGTGGCTTATGCCCATGATCTCAGCATTTTGGGAGGAGGAGATGACAGGATTTCCTAAGCATATAGTTTCCAAACCATTCACAGTAACTTGGTGAGCCCTCATCTCTCCAATAAATAAAAAAAAATTGCCAGACGTGGTGGTGCACACTCGTGGTTCCAGTTACTTGGAAGGCTGAAGTGAAAGGTTTGTGTGTCGGTGGAGGTGGTGGTGGCCATTGCTCTACAGTCAGGAGAAACAGTGAGACTCCGACTAAAAAATATAAAAGCCGGGCTTGGTAACTCAAGCTGTAATCCCAGCACTTTAGCAGGCCATGAGGAGAGGATTGTGTGAACCAAGTTCGAGGCAATCCCAGGCAATTTGGTGAGACCTTGTGAATACAACAAATAAAAAATTAGCCAGGTGTGGTAGCACATGTCTGTAGTTCACATAACACAGGAGGTGGCCATAAAATTATTAATATATTATGTGACAGAGTGAAATTCCAATTCAAAAATATAGAGAGAGCCGGGCTCCATGACTCAGCCTGTAATCCCATGCCTTTGGGAGGCTGAGGTGAGTGAATTGCCTGAGCCCGTGGGTTTGAGACCCACCTGGGCAGGCGAGACCTCATCTCTA
>NW_007253571.1:349586-383574 GCF_000164805.1 Carlito syrichta | reverse complement strand
TACTCGGAAGGCTGAGGCGGAAGGATCGCCAGAGCCCAGCAGGTTGAGGCTGCGGTGGCCGGGAGTGGCCCTCTGCACTCCAGTCTGGGCGACAGAGTGAGACTCCAACTCAAAAAAAACAAAAACAAAAAATTAGCTTAGACCTAAGAAATCGTACATTGGGCAAGGACTGTAAAAGTCACAAAACCTGTAATTACAAAAGTTATAACCACTCAGAAGGAGACTAGGTGGGGATTCGATCTTCCAATAAATTGGGCACTATCTACAGGGAAGCCAAGGATCCCCCAAAACTACACACTGGGAATGCCTAGGAGATAAGGGGAGATGCACCCTCCACTAGCTCTAAGGAATGTCATTTGGGAAGATGCAGGAGAATTAGAATCCTTGTCACGTCCGGGGATATAATAATATGGAGAGACATTAATGGGTCCCTGTGTCACAGGATCTTCAAGACATCCACAGGTGGTCAACAAGGAAATCACGGCAGTCACATACAACGTCTCCAAGAAAAGGATTTAACCAAGACTCTGGGGGGCCACAAGGCCACAGTCACCTAGACTGTAGGCCCACTCCCTCTCTGTGGGGGATAAACTTTTGTTAAATAAATCTTTTCTTCCCTCACCTCTGTGTGTTGCAATTCTTTGCAATTTACTCGGATCTCTGGGTTCCCAGTGCGCACCTCCGACTTGCCAGCCCCGGCGGTGCTGTGCCCCTTGTTCCATCCATTTTCCCTCATCCTGTCCAGTACCCTAACAACCCTGATGACTTGGTCTAGGGATTTCCACCTGGATATTCCAGATCAGGTGACTTCAGGGCTGTCCCCCACCGGCATCTGCCCATGGCTGGCTTCCCCCTGCCTCTCCTCCAAGCCTTTACCCCTAGGCCCTCAGGAGACCTAAGACCACAAGCCCTGACTGGGACGTAAGGACTCACGATTCGCTGTTGGCCCATGGGAACTCCTTAACACTGTGCTGGAACATCCATTTACCTTCTAGGAGGAGAAAGGGACAGGGCCAGGACCACGGCCCCTTCCCCCAGGGGCCCCCATGCCGTTCAGACCCCCCATGATACTCCTGGGTCCCACACATACACAGCGCGGGTTTTCCTGGAGAAGTCACCAGTAGGGCGAGATCGCCATGGGAACAGGACCCTGGGGACTGAACCAGACCCACCCTGTGAAGAGGGGACCGGGGCAGAGCCACCGGCGGGCACAGGTCCAGGATCAGAACTAAGGGGGCGGCCGGTCGGCCACAGCCGGTTCATCCGTGTCCATCCTACCTCTCGCTCTCGCACCCACACCCATATTCACCGTCTCCCGGCTTCTGGGTTTCCCAGCGTCCTCTCTATGGACTCCCCAGACCTGCATTCCACAGGGCGAAAAGGGAAGAAACAAAGACACGCGGCTCTTCCCGAGATGTTGCAACACTTCCGCAGGTCCAGGAAACAAAAGTCCCGGTCAGACTCGGAAGCCACCCCCTCACTCTGGGCTCCTTTCTGATTGGGCAATTTCAGAACTAGCATCCACTGATTGGATAAGGCTACAGGCCACCACCCTTCTGATCTTGAAAGACAGTAGATGAGGTCCAACGGGGCTGGAAGAAGAAGGAAAAAGAAAGACACATTTTTGCTTATACCATTTTGAGGTTGAGTTGCCTCCCTGCACAGGAAGTTGGGAGGAGGAGCAGGATGTGGCATGGATCGTGAAGCATGCTGGGAATTGTGGTACAAGAACGAGGCCTGTTGGCTTGATCGCTGGGCTGCAGGACTCCGTCCCAGTATGAGAAGGCAGAAAAACACTTCAATGTACCCTGTGAGTAGTTTCAAGTGGAGTCCACGTTTATTGCCCTGCTGGAGAAATCCACATCCACCAATGTTTGTTGGACAAACTGGCCATTGCCACACCCGAGTACCAAAGAAACAAGCCCCCTGAAAGAAGAGTACAAACTAAAAAGGAATAAATATATTAATAAATAAATAAGAAAAAAGAAAGAAAGAAGCCCCCCAATGCTCCTGAATAAAAGGAGAGAGTTTGGTAAATCCTTCAGGTCCTCTCCCACTGTGGGAGGTTTTCTGTCCTCAATAAATCCTGCTTTTTTTAAAAAAGAGGGAGTGTAAGAGAAAAGAGAATACACAAATGTGAGAAGTACACTAACTCAGATGATCTCCTTGTGTATCAGAATATTAAAGACTCGAGACCAGGCTTGGTGTAGTCCCAGCACTTTCGGAGGTGGAAGCTAGTGGATTGCCTGAGCTGAGACCTCAAAACCAGCCAGGGCAACTTGGCAAGATGCCGTCTCTACAATAAATGAAAAAAATGAGCCAAGTGTGGTAGTGCGCGAATGTAGTTGCAGCTACTTGGAAGACTGTGGCGAAAAGATTGCCTGAGACCAGGAGATTGAGATTGCAGTGGTCAGGAGTGTGCCACTGTACTCCAGCCTGGGGAGCAGAATGAGACTCCAACTGAAGACAAAAAAAATTAAAGACTCATGTTATGCACTCAATGACCCTGGAGCAGATGAGCTTCTAAAACAGTCTTCCAATGACATATTCTCTACAACACCCAAAGGACAATGTTGGTGATCTGGTGATGTCATTACTGAGCCAGATCTAACAAATCGTCTCCATCCATTAGGAGAAATCTGGATGTTCACTATTTTAAGAACTCATCTCTATGAGTTTGAAGAGAACTGGACACTCTGTTGTACAAAGACAGCACTGTGCTTGTCCGCAGAGCAGGCTGCTGAGGGGGTTGCTGAGAATTCATTTGATAGAAGGATTTTTTTTCTCCTGAAAGTAAAATGAGATAATAAAAGGAAATGGGTGATTTTCAGTACCTGCAGATTCAACAAAAAATGCAGAATCCTGCCAGAGCCTGTGGGTGCGAGACCAGCCCAGTCAACTTGGAGAGACATCCCTTCTACAAGAAATATTTAAAACAATAGCCAGGCATCGTAGTGCTCATCTGTAGTTCTGGCTATGTGGAGGGCTAAAGCAGAAGGATTACCAGAGCCCAGTAGGATGATGCTGGGGTGGCCATGAGCGGCACTCCAGCCGTGGCAACTAAATGAGACTCCAACTAAGAAAAAAGAAAAAAAAAACAACATAAAAAGAGAATCCCAAGCAGTCAGATGAAAAAAAGGGGACAGACTACATATTGTGGGATCCAGGTAAGGCCTATTCCTGCATAGCCAGGAGCTCTTTTTCCTTATGTAACTCTGGTCCCCACCTTGTAGCATCCTTCCACAATGTAAGACCACAGTTCCTATTTCTTGCCTTGAAAGGAACTCACCAAGTATGGCAGAACTAGGGACGTGGCCTCCTGGGACCTCATTAGCTCAATTTTCATCATTCATATAATGTAGAGCAAATATTGTGCCTTGAACTCATACCCCAGTGCCATCTGCTTGGCCTCAGACTTATGCTTCATTGGGGGTCAGGTAATGGCTACTCAGGTCATGGAAGTTCAGTTATCATTGCCTCCTTGAGTGGATAAGGTTGATGGCTGGTGTGTGGGTTTCTGCCCACCCTAGTTGAAATGACTGGTTGCTTTTCAAGCCTGGTGGCATTACTGGTCTGACCCCACTGGACATGAGTGGACCTCAAGAACCAACGCACTATACCTAAGGTTCTTACCCTGCCTTGGACAAAACCCTAGTTTTGGTCAGGGCCACATGTTCACTGTATGATCATCCTAGATGTCCACAGTACAAATGCTCTCCCAGAGGTCAGGTGAGGCCAGGTTGGGCCCTTCTGGGTGTAAGACTTGTTCCCTTTAAGGAAGGCACTGTCACACGGATTGGCCAGCATGAGGAACAAGACATGCTGCTGACTGACTGAGGCTTTGACAATACCATACTCACCCTCCCGTCCCAAGGCTTCCATTGCCCAGCTTCCTTGTTGACACTGATTTCATAGGGCTGAGGAGTTAAGTGGAGCATTGAGGCACCTTGCTGGCTGCTGCCCTGACTTTTTTTGGGGCCATGTGTGTCACTTTCTCATAAGAAAGTTAATATGTAGGTGTCACCATTAAGGAGAAGAATATCTTAACATTTACTGAGGATTGGGCAGGCCCTGGTGTTGGAGGCCCAGTGGGATAGCAAGGTGAGAACATACTATGTTCCTGATCTCACAGGGAATCTAGGATAAGACAGGAGCCCAGCATCCTTATTCAAAGCTGTGCAATGAAAACCATTGACTCCTGATCTCCATATGCATGGGGAGCTTTAGGAACAAATTTCAAGAAAGAAATCATCAAACAGCCACCTTCTGCTCTGAGGCAGGGATATGCTGGCCACAACTGAGCCTCCAGGCTCCTGGAAAGCAACCTGTTTCCCTGCAATCAATGGAAGCTCCTACCTGCAGTTGTGCCTCAGTTTTGGGATCAGTACAGTCAGGTGACATCGGGTGAAGATGGCTACTAATTGAGGGGTGCTGCCACTTTTGTTTTAGTTGGAATCTCTCTGTCATCCAGGTTGGAGTGCAGTACCATTCATGGCAACCACAGCCTCAACCTGTTTGACTAGGTGATGCTTCTATCTCAGCCTTCCAGGTAGTTGGAACTACAGGCACATGCCACGATGTCCAGTTTCTTCCTTCCTTCCTTCCTTCCTTCCTTCCTTCCTTCCTTCCTTCCTTCCTTCCTTCCTTCCTCCTTGTCACCCAGGCTGTAGGGCAGTGGCATGTACCTGGCCACCACAGCCACCACCTACTGGACTTAGTCAATCCTTCTACCTCAACCTTCCAAGTAGCTGGAACTACAGACACATGCCAACATGCCCGGCTAATTTTTTGATTTATTGTAAAGATGAGATCATACTAAGTTGGACAGACTCACCTCGAACCTATGTACTCAGGGAATCCTCACCTCAGCTTCCTAAAGTGCTGGGGTTATAGATCTGAACCACTGTGCCTGGCCTAATTTTTCATTTATTGTAGATATGAGGCATGCCAAATGACCAAGGCTGGTTGCTAATGCATGGGCTCAGGCAGTCCACTCACCTTAGCATTCCAAAGTGCTGGGATTATAGGTGTGAGCTACTGTGCCCAGCCTGATCAGTTTCTCCACTGAGCTTATCTGGCTCTCATTGGATGGGACCCCATGGACCCTGGTCCCTGGAGTCCTCATGTTTTCTGTGTGGCACCTCTGTCCTAACATTAAAGACACCCATGCAGGAAAATGATCCCAGAGTTAAGGGTGTGTGCAGCCTGGAACATGGTTGCCATTGGGACACCTCAGGCTTCTCCTGTGATGTCTCCCTATTATTTGGACTAGCTTTGGGCTCCTTGCCTCATGTACCTCACATCACCTTCAGCCCTGGTAAAGAATTCAGGTGGGAGATGCCTTTGGTATCACCCAAGCTCCTTTGCCACCCTAACATGAAACTTGTCTCCACTGCAGGGTAGATGCTCCCAGGCGCTGGACCCCCTGCCATGTGGGGCTGTCACTCCACATAAGAGAAGGACTGAATATTGCCACACTCAACTGCACTCTGAGTTCTGGGTCTGGGCTGTGGTCCCAACTGGTTCTCTCCCAAATTCTGCCTGGGTCAGGGACATTAATTTTCTCCACTCCTTTGTTCAGGGCATATTGTTCTGCCACTCCTGGGAGGAAGATGGTTAGGATTGAAGGATTTCCTGTTGCTTTCTGGGGCTGTTGATTTTAGCTCACACATAGGGCTGTGATCTCTCTGGTTTTTTTCAGGTACCTTCAAAATCAGGTGCAGGAGGGTATGGCAGAGGGGCTTGGAGGGGTCTAGCTATCATCCATTGCCCTGCCTCTGAAGCATGTTCAGTAATCTCAAGGTCAGCACCTGCCCTGGGACCCACCTAGGCCTGTTTTCAGAAGCATCTTAGAGTAGATGAGAAACAGCCACAAAAATGAGTTAATGGGGCCTGTGTTCTCCCCTCTTTATTACCCCAGAGGGTGACTTGGGAGTGGACTTGGTGCTGGACTCAACCTCAGGGACAGATCACACTGTATTCTTCTCAGCTGAGCCCTGGAGACCTTAAGGTGCCTCAGCACTATGTCACCCTCTAGGAACCAGGCCCAGGATAGCCTGTCCTGAAAGAACTCCTGCAGACCAAACAGGAACAGCTTCAGGAGGTTCTGTAGGCACATTGGTGGGACTCAGGCTGGAAAGGGTGCCCTGTAAAAGGTCAGTTCCTTCACCCTGCTCCAACCCTGGGCACCACCTACTGATCAGTGCTGGGTCCTTTCTGGTAACTAATGCAGTCCAGCTGTGTCCAGGAGGCCATGGTCAGAGAAAGGCCTAGGCAGGAAAATGTTCATTTTACTACTGCTTCTCATCTGTGTCATGTCGAGGGTGGTCTCTGGGTCTGGGAGTGTTCAGGGTGCCCTACCAAGTCCACAAGGCCATACACTGGTACAGGTCCATACAGTGTTTATTATTTAGTCTACTTAGAAATTACAAGAATTTTTTAGCTGAAATTTAAGCACAATGAAGATGTCAGTCATAGTAAGTGTATTTAGTTGCATTTTTCTTTTTTTTCTTTCTTTCTTCTTTTGAGTTGGAGTCTCACTCTGTTGCCCAGGATGAAGTGCAGTGGTGTGCTCATGGCCACCCCAGCATAGACCCTCTGGGCTCAGTTGATCCTTCCACCTCAGCCTTCCAAGTTGCTGGAACAACAGACATCCACTACTATGCCCGGCTACTTTTGATTCATTGTGGGGACTAGGTCTTGAAAAATTTCTGGGGCTGGTCTTGAACCCATGGATTCAGGCAATGCACTTGCCTTAGTCTCCCAAAGTGCTGGGATTACAGGCTGAGTCACCAAGCCTGGCCTAGTTACACTTCAAGGAGTATTTTCCATATGTTTGTTCTCAACTAGAGAATAATATTGAAGACATTTTTGTGGCATCATTCCTTTAACTTTGAATAACTAGCATAGTTGATTTTCTTTATTTTACTGGTCCAATTTATTCAGGTGATAAATAGGATGATTTTATAAGTCAAGGGGATGCTTTGACTTCTGTCTGTTTTCTTCTATCAAACAAGACAGTTTTTGGTGTATAAAAAATATTTCATGTCCGGCTCGGTGGCTCAGCCTGTAACCCCACACTTTGGGAGGCTGAGATGAGTGGATTGCCTGAGCCCGTGGGTTCAAGACCCACTTGGGCAACTTGACAAGACATCTTTACAATAAAAATCAAAAATTAGCTGGGCATGGCAGCGCACGCCTGTAGTTCCAGCTACTCAGAAGGCTGAGGCGGAAGGATTGCTGGAGCCCATGGGATTCCAGGTTGAGCCACTGAGCCTGGCTTTTTCTCATACATTTTATGTTGATTTATTATATTCATAATTATGATGGCTTGACTGTTTTCCAAATAGGGTTAGTCAAGATTATACTGTCTTGTTATTTCCACATCTATTTTTCTCACTGTACTGTAAGACCATGAAGAACATGGGTTCGACCTGCATAGGTCCACGTTTTTTCTTTTTTGAGTCAGAGTCTCACTCTGTCACCGAGAATGGAGTGCCGTGGCTCCTCCCGGCCACCTTAGCCACAACCTGCTGGGCTCTGGCGATCCTTCTGCCTCAGCCTTCCGAGTAGCCAGAATTACAGGCGCACGCTACCACACCCAGCAAATTTTTTTAATGTATTGTAGAGATGAGGTCTCGCCAAGTTGCCCAGGTGAGTCTCAAACCCATGGGCTCAGGCAATCCACTCATCTCAGCCTCCCAAAGCATGGGATTACAGGCTGGGAAATTCATTTTTGACAATTTGTGATCATTTAAAAGAAACGTGCAGAACCATAGCTTAGAAATATACTTTAAAAATGTCATGAGGCCATCAGATAGAAGTATATTCCTGTCTATTTTGACATTTAATATCATAAAGATATACAAATCTATCATAAAAAGGTAAACATAATTTATGCACTTACAGGGTACACATGACACCATCAGCTGTTGGGAAATGTGTAAATAAATGTAAAGATACAGTATTAACTCGTAAGGGCATGAAATTAGCTATGACACAAAGTGTATCATTCAATAATTTTGTGACCACTTCCTGCTGCCAGGTGATTAATGCAAGTGTTGTGAGATTATGTTTCACACACCAGGTAATGTTAATCTCTCTATATGAGCATTTGGTCTCTCCAGAGTGAACCAAGGAAATTACAAAGAATAATTGTATTTATGGAAGAGTGGAAAGGGAAGGGTATCAAGATAATAAATGTTGAAGATATTCCAGAGCCCAGAACCCACTCCACAGGAGTTAGAGGCAGATGACTTGAGGGGACAAGTGGTTCCAAGACAGTGCCAGATGACTGGAAAGGAAACAAGAAACTGGGCATGTGTGGTGACTCATTCCTATAATTCCAACACTTTGGGAGGCAAAGTACAGCAGACTGCCTTAGTCTACAGCTTCCAGGCCAGCCTGAGCAACTTGGTGAGACTTTGTCTTAATAATGAATCCAATAGTTGGCTGGGCATGATGGCAAAGGTTTGTGGTATGATCTACTCAGAAGGCTATAGGAGAAAAATGGCCTAACACCATCACGTTGAGGCTGCAGTGACTGTGGATTTTCCACTGTATTGCAGCCCAGGCATCAGAGTCAAAATCCAACCTAATATATAAGTATTTACAATAGTCAGTATTCAGAAAGTTAGGTCTTATAATCATGTTCCTGTATAATCTTTATTACAACAATCAAAGTGACACATAACTAAAGAAAAAAAAAAGGAAGACAATATGACTTTTATAAAAAAAAATCACTAGAAACGTCCTTTCATAAGTTACTCAATAGTATATGGTCATCATATACATATAATCTTGGGTAAAATAGATTAACACTTATGGCAACATAACAATTTATTGTGTGGACAACAAATGTTAATACTTTATAAACAATTCTGTTTATTAAAACAAACAAATTTACATAACCTAAATAAACCTTCAAATTTCACTGTATGCTTGCTAGTAAAACCAGATAACAAATATTCAAGCATTTCTCTTCTGATAGTGTGATCCATGTGCAAACAGCTTTCTTCAGTTTTAAAAACTGAATCTGATTATTTACTAAACATAAACTTATCATATATACATTTTAAGAGAGTAATTATCTTTGCTCTGATGTCTATGAAAATATTGCTTTATATTATATCAAATTACACTTATAGCCTGTAAGTATTGGTAATATGAAGATAGAATGTTCTGGCCTCATTTTCTCATTTGCATTTAAGTAGTAAGACAAATGATTTCTAAAACTCTCAATGACTCTTTGTCATTTATTTCCAAAGAAAAATGTTAACCTGAGCACTCACCTCATTCCGAACTTACAATAATGCTTAATGTGAGCCACAAGAAAACTTCTTCCCTTCGATGATTTAAAGGAGATTACATGTCAGTGTTCTTCATCCTCCATGAAAGACATGTGATGAGTGCTGATGAGCTACTATACAAGGACATTTCATAGCTCTAACGTACCAACAACTGACCCCATGTCTTTACATAAACACTACAAATGAGGACATAGCATCATGTGAGTTGTGTTACATTAATATTGTGTGCTTTTTGAAATATCCTCAAATTCTGTCAATGTAAAACCAAAATTATACAGAGAATATACTTAAGCTTTCCTAAAAAACAAACAAACCATCTTCTAATGCCACTCAATATTTGTTATTTATTTCAACTTGACCTTTCAGTAAATAAGCTTCCCTATAAATTGCATCTTTAATGTTTTCAGTCTGAATAACCTAGTATTTCCAATGACATATATTTTGAAAAAAGGCCAGTCCACATTCTTTAAATTTGTAGATTCTCTACAATGCACAGTTTAATGTCAAATAAAGTTTTTGCTGGTTAATGTCTTTAGACATATTTTACATTTGTACATTCAAAAGATCTGTGGTTTGAGTAAAGATAACGGTACTCTTTACATCTGTAAATTTCTTACCATGTCTCTATTGTTTATAACTAGATAGATGATTTTCCAGTCATTAGAGATACTGAAAATTTAGAGTATAAGTTGTCTGATGTTGAAAAAACTTGGAATAACAGTGAAAAGGTCTACCCCATTCTACCCATCTATAGGGAATCCCTACATATAGATGCTCATATGTCAACCAAATATTGAATGAGAGCTAAAGTCTTTATCTCATTCCTCTCATTTATATAGTTTCATCTTAGTATGGGTTCTCGTATGTCCAGCTAGTTGTAGATGAGAGCAAATGGATTACCATGTTTTTCACATTTGTAGAGTTTCCCTCCATTGTGTATGATTATGTGCCCAGCCAATCCATGGCGAGAGTGAATGGCTGTGTCACATTCTTCACATTTGTAACCTTTTTCTCCAGTATCAACAGACTTATGTTCAGTAAATACTTTATGAGAACAAAAGACTTTGCCACATTCTTCATGTTTGTAGAGTTTTTCTCCAGTATGGCACCTCACATGTATAGCAAATCATTTGAGAGCAAAAGGCTTTGCCACATTCATCACATCTGTAGATTTGTCTCCACTATGAATGGTCTTGTGTTCAGCAAATCCTTTATGAGTGTGAAAAACTTTGCCACACTTTTCACATTTGTAAGGCTTGTCAATAGTATGGATCTTGACATGTCAAGCAAGTAGTGAATGAGAGTGAAAAGTTTTTCCACATATTTCACATTTGTAGTGTTTCTCTCCAGCATGGATGGTCATGTGTCCAGCAAATCCATTGTGAGTGAAATGTTTTGCCATATTCTTTACACTGGTAGGATTTCTGCCCAGTATGGATGGTCTTATGTCCAGCAAATCCTTAATAGAGTCAATGCCTTGGCCACATTCTTCACATTTGTACAGTTTCTCTCCAGTATCAATGGTCTTATGGCCAGCAAATCCTCCATGAGTATAAAAAGCTGTGTCACACTCTTCACATTTGTAGGGTTTCTCAACAGTATGGATCTGCCATGTTGAGCAAGTAGTGAATGAGAGTGAAAAGCTTTTCAATATATTTCACATTTGTAGGGTTCCTCTGCAGTATGGATCATCTTATGTCCAGTAAAGTTATTGTGAGAACAAAAGGCATTTCCATATTCTTCACACTTATAGTTTCTCCCCAGTACGCACCTTCATATGTCCAGCAAGCTTTGAATGGGAGCAAAAGGCTCTGCCACATTCTTCACATTTGTAAGGATTTCTCCCTAGTATGCAAGATCTTATGTCAAGAAAATCCAGAGTGAGAGTGAAAGGTCTTGCCACATTCCTCACATTTGTAGGGTTTCTCTCCAATATGAATATTCTGATGTTCAATAAGCTTCGAGTACTGAGTAAAGCCTTTGCCACATTCTTCACATTTGTAGGGTTTCTGTGAATAATGAATCAGCTTATGTTGAGAAAGGTTTGAATGAAAGTGAAAGTCTTTGCCACATTCTTCACATTTATAGGGTTTCTCTCCAGTATGGGTCACCGTATGTCGAGTAAGGTGTGAATGAGCTTGAAAGACTTTGCCACATTCTTCACATTTGTAGGGTTTCTCTCTAGTATGGATCATTGTATGTTGAGTAAGGTTTGCACGAATGTGAAAGGCTTTGCCACATTCTTCACATTTATAGGGTTTCTTTCCAGTATGGATCATAGTATGTTGAGTAAGGAGTGAACGAACATGAAAGGCTTTGCCACATTCTTCACATTTATAAGGTTTCTCTCCAGTATGGATCACCATATGTCGAGTAAGATGTGAACACTGAAAGGCTTTGCCACATTCTTCACATTTGAAGCGTTTCACTCCAGTGTGGATCATTCTATGTTCAGTAAGATTTCCACCAGAGTGAAAGGCTTTGCCACATTCTTCACATTTGTAGTGTTTCATTCCAGTATGGATCACTGCATGTTGAGTAAGATGTGAACGAGTGTGAAAGGCTTTGCCACATTCTGCACATTTATAGGGCTCCTCTCCAGTATGAATGGTCTTATGTTCAGTCAATTCTCCTTGAGAGCGAAAGGTTTTGTCACATTCTTCGCATTTGTAGGGTTTCTTTCCAGTATGGATCATTGTATGTCGAGTAAAGTATGCATGGATGTGAAAGGCTTTGCCACATTCTTCACATTTGTAGGTTTTCTCTCCAGTATGGATTATCTTACGTTGAGTAAGGTGTGAACGAGTGTGAAAGGTTTTTGCCACATTCATCACATTTGTAGGGTTTCACTCCAGTATGGATCACTGCATGTTGAGTAAGATATGAATGAATGTGAAAGGCTTTGCCACATTCTGCACATTTATAGGGATTCTCTCCAGTATGAATGGTCTTATGTCCAGCAAATTCTCCTTGAGAGCGAAAGGCTTTCCCACATTCTTCGCATTTGTAGGGTTTCTTTCCAGTATGCATCACTGTATGTTGAGTAAGATACAAATGAAAATGAAAGGCTTTGCACATGCTTCACAATTTATAGAGTTTCTCTCCACAATAAATATTCTGATGTTGTGAATGACATGAGTAATAGCTAAGGGCTTTGCCACATTTCTTACTTTTCAAGGCTCTCTCTCTCCTATGGATTCTTTCATGTCTATTTAGATAGGATGATTTCTTAAACACTTTCCCACATATATTGTGTATATTTCCTCCACTATTTTTTTGATGTTGACTATACTTTGAGGACCGGTTAAACGTTTTGCCATATTCATGTTTGAAAGCCATTTTAGAAATATGGATACTCTGGTGGATAACAAATTTGGAGGGTTGATGAAAGACTTTCCTACTCTTGTTACATTTGTAATGGCTATTTGCAACTGAGCATTCTATCTGCCCTTCACCCTCATGCACACTTTCCCAAGACTTTTGTAAGCATAAGTTCTTATAGACGTGTTTACCATATTTTCCCATTGGCACCTTTGCAAGTGAGTCTTCTGTGCTCTTCCCTGGCAAAAGGCCTTCAGTGTAATGAGAAATCACAGCTGAGAATCATGAAAATAATAATTTATCCCACATGCTAGACTCAGGTGAATACCCACTGAAAATAAAACATGATATTATACCATGGTAAGGACATAAGTATGATGGCACATACAAATCACAGGTTTCCACTCTATCATAAATATATGTACTTAAGAAAATAGTAGCCGGGCTTGGTGGCTCAGCCTGTAATCCCTCAATTTGGGGAGGCTGAGGTGAGTGGATTGCCTGAGCCCACGGGTTCGAGACCCTCCTGGGCAGAGACCTCATCTCTACAATAAAATAAAAAAATTAACTGGGCATGGTAGCACACGCCTGTAGTTCTGGCTACTTGGAAGGCTGAGTGGAAGGAATGCCAGAGCCCAGCAGGTCGAGGCTGCGGTGGCTGGGAGAAGCCACTGCACTCCACTCTGTGTGACAGTGAGACTCCAACTCAAAACAAACAAAAAAAGAAAATACTTACCCCATTGCCTGTGTGAGAATTCAAAAAAAACTAAGACTTTGCAGAATCCACATGATAAAATGAGTTACATGGAAGAGAAGGTTTAGTAATTTTGCCACCATAATTTTTCTTCCTTTACAATACAGCATGATGCAATCAGATAGGATGTTCTAACTCTTGAATTCTTCCTCAGGGAATAAACAGAAGAGTGGAGTATGAGTCCACATTTCTGTCCTTTGAGGGTGTATGCAAAGACTGGTTTCTGTCCCAATGTACAGAGAAGACACATCCTAAGAACAAGCATGAGTCTCCTAGAATCTCTAACTTAGTGATTGGTGTTATATTAATCTAGACAAAGCAACATCATAAAATTATGACATGTATATCTTTGAATTTCAAATACCCCAATTCAATCAAAGTATGCCAAAGCATAGAAAGAATCAGGTTAAATGACTCAATTAAGGGTACAACAATAATTTGTGGAGCAGTGAATTACAAAAAAAGTTTGAGAAATTTTCATATGAAATGTAGAAACCCTTACTTGAGCCACCACACTACTGCCTGGGTGTCAGAGACCATGCTGATAAAATGTAATCATACAAAGGATTTGGAAAACATTCTTGATATTGATCTTAGTAATAATTTTTTATGACTACAGAAATAAAAATAAATATAAACAAGTTGGAGACATCAAACTGAAAAGCTTCTGCAGAGCAAAGGGAAAAGGAAGAAGGCTTAAGGACAAGAAAAAACATTTGCAAACCATATACTTGATGAGATGTTAAAGCAAGAAAATGATAATCACTTGAATAAAAAACAACCCAAAAATGAATAGCTATTTTCCAATGAGGACATACAAATTGCCAACAGGTATATGAATTGGCACTGGACAGCACCAATAGAGGAAATTTCAAAGAAACACAATGATGATATATTGTCTCACAGCTGTTAGAATGGCTAATATCAACCAGAAGATAGAGAGAGAACTTTTGATAAGGATGTGAAGAAAATCCTGTATACTTTTGGTGAGTTTAAAAATGGTACAGTCATATAAAAATCATTATCAACATTCTTTTAAAAATAAAAACAACTGCCACATAACACAGAAATCCCTTTTCTGGGTATATAACCAAAGGAAATAAAATCAGTATGAAAAAGAAGTCTCCAACCTATGGGCATTGCAGCATTTGTCAAGATGGCCAAGCTTGTAAACAACCTAAATATTTGTGGAATCTCTGTTGATTAAGAAAATAACAAGTACACACACACACACACATATACACAATAGCATATGATTTAGCCAAAACAATTTTAGAAGAATTCTGCAGTTTTAACCTTATTGATGACATTGTAAGACATTATGCTAACTGAAGTGAGCCAGGCACACACACACACACACACACACACAACTATTGCATGAAAACGGGTACAGTGGCTCAAGTCTGTAAACCCATCACATTGGGAGACTGAGGTGAGAAGATTGCCTGAGCTCAGAGGTTCAAGACCAGTCTGGACACCAAGGTGAGACCACGGGTCTATGAGAAATACAAAAATAAGCTTGGTGTAGCAACACATGCTTGTAGTTCCAGTTACTTGAAAGGCTGATATGGAAGGATCGCCTGAGCCCAGCAATGAGGCTGTGGTGGTCATTAGCATGCCACTGCATTCCAGCCTGGAGTGAGACTCCAACTCGGGGGAAAAACATCCTGTATGATCTCACTCCTGTGGAATCAAAAAACTTTGCACTCATAGAGGAAGAAAGTACAATGTAGTCCCGAGGTCCTGCAGGTGGGAAAATGGACATGTTTTTCAATGGTTACAAAATTTGAGTTATAACTGAGTCTTAGGGAACTAATGTGTACTATAGTGACTTATCGTTAATAATGACGTCTTGTATGCTTAGAAAATTTGCTGAAATAGAAGACATTGTGTTCTCCTTACAAAACATAAAAATGGCAACTACATAAGATGGTTGATATGTTCCTTAATATAATTGTAATCATCATTTCACACCATATAGGCATATCAAATTATTACATTATTTACAACATATGGTTATACATTTTTATTTATGTATAAAAAAAGATGCTTATCACCCATAAACATGCATTCATGTGTTTGAATATATGCACATATGAAACTAGTCCTAAGCTTCATACTAAGGAAAATTATAAAATAAGGGTTATTAACCTGCATGGAACTAGAGCCTATAATACTGAGTGACCTCTCATAGAAACAAAGATCCGAGTATCACATGTTTTCACTCATATAATGGACCTTGAACATCCAATGTAATACTATAAGAAAATGATGAACAGTAGTGGGAAACTATGGGGGGGGAGGGAGATGGGATTAATGGCAGCAAATATCTGTCTGGGGATGGGGAAACACCTCTTATCAACAAGGGTGCCTGAACAAAATGTATTTGTATACCTAACCCTGAACAGTACCCCACAATATCATAATAAAAAAATAAATATTAAAAAAAGAGTTATAAAGACACAAGGTAATATGTAGGAGTTTAATATATGTTTACCAATTCTCTACACAATATAGTATACTTAAATACTTGGATATAAAGAAAAACTACCAGTCTCAGATCATACTATAAAAGTAAACTTTAAGTAAAATAACAGAATTTCTTCTATTAAGAGATAATTTGTATTTAGGTAAGACTATTGAGTATGAATTTAAATAAAATCATCGGAAATCTCCCTAGTATAGAAAATCATAAATTAGAAAACATGTCTGGAGTGTTCTTAAAATTTCTCAAACAGATAAAATCACTGCTCACATACTTCCAACCATGATGCAAAAAGAAAACATAAAAAATAGTTTGACATGGATTTCCAAATAAATAAGCAAATATTTGCATGTCTCCAAAGCATCAGAATGTTAGTCAGATCATTTAGTTCCTAACAAACCATTAAGTGGACTATGATTTCCTCTGTAAACTTAAAAGATCATTGAAGAAGCAGAGGTTTTGGTGAATTTCAGAATGTGGAATAACAGATGTCCCTTTGTGACAGGAAGAGAAAGAATCCCAGGTTTCTACAGAACCACTTCTTTGCAGCAGATCACCTTCCCAAACCACATTTCAAGCTCTGATTCCTCAACCTGTGACATCTGCTTCATTCACTCCCACTTACCTGAAAGTTTGGCTAACGTGCCATGTCCCTTTACATTCCAGGGCTCTTTCCTTTGCTCCAGACATGTAATAAGGTCTGGCTTAGAGACAGCAAGTCCTGTTTAATTAGAAAAAAGTAACATGACTCTTACCAGGGTTCTTAGATTACAAACCTAGTATTTGATCAGTAGAGAACACATTATACAAGATTCTAGATAATTAACCCCAAAATACGGTTTCCCAATAAAACTTTTAGAACATTTAGATAGAATTTTCAATTTATGGGTTTCTTTTTATTCTAAGTTGGAGTCTCACTCTCTCACCCAGGCTGGAGTGCAGTGGAAAGCTCATAGCCACCCCAGTGCTCACCTGTTTGGCTCAGGTAATTCTTCCCCCTCAGCCAACCAAGTAACCAGAACTACAGTTGTGCATTACCATTCCCAGATAATTTTTTTATTTAGTGTAAAGATGGGGTCTTGCCAAGCTGCCCAGGCTATTCTTGAACCCACAGGCTCTGGCAGTCCTCTCAACTCAGCCTCCTAAAGTGCTGGCATTACATGGCTGAGCCACCATGCCTGGCCTTAAATTTGTGAGTTCTTCGTTCACTACTAGTGAGTCAATAACTTATGGCAGCAGTTGGAATGAGATGTGGGCAATGATATCTATGCCACTAAATTTCTGAACTTACCAATAATATAGCTAGAGGGACATTGGTCAATTTAAAATAGAGAGGGCTTCATGTCAAAATGAAACATAATTATTTTTTTATTTTCTATGTTAATATACTACCAACTTTTCATTTATAGTAGAAATCTGAAACTCATTCATGCAAAGTAGAAATTTGCAGAAAACATTTTACAAAGGAAGGACATAAAATCTTTAGTATGAAATAGGATTGTGTTTTGAAAGTATCCTCACCTAGAAAAACCAGGTTTCTATGGTTCTCTAACATCACAGTCCTGTACAATATTCGCTGAGGGGAGTTTAGTCATGCCCACTCCTCTGGAGAGAATTCTATGGCCACATCCTTGAATGTCAACAGCCTCTGAAAACAACAAAAACACATATTTACCAAGTCACCATGGCCTCTAGGTAAAGCAAGAGTGAAAAGAACAGAGTCCAGCTGACAAGACAACTATTATTATCAATAAGAAAATTTATAACACAGAAATATCCTCTAATGTATTAAGTGTGGGAAAAAAAGGATGAAATAAAATCCACTCAACCAGTTTCAACTCTCTATTTTTGTGAGTGAAACAGCATAATTTTGGACACCAACACAGGCATGCACATTTTAAAATGCTGTTTATTTCACACAGAATACGTTACATATACTGCTCCGATGGAAAATTCCTAGTGAGTCAGAAGGTCCCCATCAAGTTTTAATTTGTACAATAAATTGAATATCTTGTTAAAATGCAAATTCTAGAATACATGGATTAAGCCTTTGGTTCTGTGCTTTTATTTTCAGTTGGTGTGTCTCATTTTTTTTTTTTTTTTTTGAGTTGAATCTCACTCTGTCACCCAGACTGGAGTGCAATGGCTGATCCTGGTCACCGCAGCCTTGACCTGCTGGGCTCCGCCGATCCTTCCATCTCAGCCTTCCAAGTAGCTGTAACTATGGGCTTGTGCTACTACACCCGGCTAGGTGTGTCTCATTCTGAACCAGGCTAGTGTGCCCTGGCAAAATTGTACCTTATTGCAGTCTTGATCTCCTTCGCTAAAAGGATCCATCCTCCATAGCGTCCCAAGTATTTGGGACAAATTGGTATCAGATGTCAAAGCACACAGGTGGAACACAACATCCATCTTGAGATCTTTTAGCCAAAAGTTATAGTAATCTATTATTACTTTCTGAGTTGGAGTTTCACTCTTCTCGCCCACACTGGAATGCAGAGGTATCCTCATGGCCACTGCAGCCTTGACCTGCTGGACTTAGGCAATCCTTCTGCCTCAGCCTTCCATGTATCTAGAACTACACACACAAGCAATCATTCCTGGCTAGATTTTGTAATTTACTGTAGAGACAAGGTCTCACCAAATGCCCAAACTCTTCTCAAAACACAGACTCAGGCAAATCTGTTGCCTCAGCCTCCCAAAGTGCTGGGATTACATGCTGAGTCACCACACCTATCCAATATAGTAATTTATAATTTCAATTTAATAACAAGCAAGCTCGTGTTACACAGAAATCAGCCTAGAAATATCTGCCATAGCATGTAATCTCTGAAAACGTATTTACATTTTTAGTTTTTCACATCCTAGAAAGCCAATCTCTTCTAATTATTCTTTATTCAAACTTTCCAGAGCTAATTTGGGCAGTAACTGCTATCCTGTTTACATGTACATTTTATTAACCATGTTCTGCCTGGAGCTGATGGGGCATCTAGACAGAACCTTAACAGTACATGTTCTGCCTAGGAACAGAGGCTCATGCCTACAATCCCAGCATGTTGTGAGGCCATGGCATGAGAATTTCCTGAAGACTTGGGTGTGAGACCAGCCTGGGGCAACTTGGCAAGACCTTGTCTCTACAATAAATTAAAAAATAACTGGGCTCTGGTGGTCATGAGTGTGACAGTGCACTTCATTCTGGACAACAGAGGAAGACTACAACTAAATATATATATATATACATACACATGTTTCTATCCAGCATTAGGATCTGAGGATCTACCCAATTTCCAATGGGATTCTTGGTTACCATGACTTCCCATGACCCCCAGTAACAAGGGATCATTTTAAATAATGCAGGTCATACATTGATGGTGAGAATGATTTATGACAAATAAGCAGTATGGTTGAAGAGAACATTAATTTTTTTGTGAAATGGCCAGGCAGAGTGGCTCAGTCTGCAATCCCAGTACTTTGGGAGGCCACTCCGAGAAGATTGTCTGATCCCAGGTATTTGAGACCAGCCTGTATAATTTGATGAGGATAATACAATAAATAAATATTGTATTATTCAACAAATAAATATTGTCTCTACAATAAATAAAAACTGAGCTAGATATGGTAGCACAACTCCTGTAGTTCCAGCTACATGGAAGCCTGAGGCAGAAGGATCACCTGGGCCCAGCAATTAGGGCTGCAATGGCTGTGAGCATGCCACTGCACTACAGCATGGGCAGGAGAGTAAGACTCCAACTCTTAAAAGAGTCTGAAGAGGAAGATTGGGTGACACTGAATATGAGAAGAATTTGGAAAGTAATGTAGTGTGATGGGAAAAACACACTGAGATAACCAGGCATGGTGGCAAGCATCTGTAGTTCCAGCTATTTGGAAAACTGAGGCAGATGGATCACCCAAGCCCACCAGGATGAGGTTGCGGTGGTCGTTAGTGTGTCAGTGCACTCCAATCTGGGCGACAAGAGTGAGACTCCAACTCAAAAAAAAAAAAGAAAAGAGAGCCAGGCTCGGTGGCTTAGCCTGTAATCCCACACTTTGGGAGGCTGAGTTGAGTGGATTGTTTCCTAAATAATTAATGGCAGAACAACCTCATTTTCAGAACATTATCTATCACTAACTTAAAAGGTGATGGACTGTCTGTTGCATATTATATTAGTTACTCTTTTATCAGAACTGACTTGTGCTAAAGGACTCACATTGCACAGACGTTGATCCCAATACTCTGATCACTTAGAAGGGCTCAGTCACCCCTCTGGGTGAACAGGAAGACCTGCAGGAAGCAAACACACTGGAAGACAAAGTCTCTGCACATGTGTGAGTGTCAGTCTCCAGGGGGACATAGCAAGGCCACATCTGCTCTTCCACTCCTGTTTCTTTCATCGTGCAATGCATTTCCATATCTGTGTCTACTTTTAAACTTTGTATTCCATTGGTTTCTCCGTGTATTTTCTTTTCTTTTTTTTTTCTTGACTTGGTGTCTCACTCTGTCACCCAGACTGGAGTGCCGTGGCATGCTCCCGGCCACTGCAGCCTCGACCTGCTGGGCTCCGGCGATCCTTTTGCCTCAGCCTTCCAAGTAGCTGGAACTACCGGCACACGCTACCATGCCCGGCTAATTTTTTATCTTACTCTTCACTTTCACTGTATCATCAAATAAAGGAATGTCTTTTTTTCTTAAAGTGTGCTCCAGAGAAGCTGTTATTGGTAATCAAATCTCTCAGGTATGTTTCTGTGTTTGGAAAATACTTCAATTTATCCCTAGTCTTTAAAGATATTGTATTTAAGTATTTAAGACAATTTCTATCAGCTGTATATTTATTTTTAAAGTAGGTCTCACTCTCACCCAGGCTGGAATGTAGTGGCACGATTATGGCTCACTGCAGTCTCAACCTATGGACTCAAGAAATCCTCTACATAAGCATTCTGAGTAAGTGGGGACCACGTTAATTAATTTATCTGTAATTTATTATGGAGTTATCAACATTAAAAGAAACAACTTTTATTATTTGATTTTGTCAATCTGTTTTTCTTGAACAAGTCCACTTTTCATTCCAAATTGTTTCATATCACACTTGGGGCAATGTAATCATTTAAAAACAACAGCTCAAAGGTCATTCATCAGCAGCCACCTATATGCTTCAGTGGTGTTCCTCGTACCTTTTTCACAGCTATCTTTCTACAACAAGTCTTAGGAAAACATTTTTCACCTTCATACGCCTTCCAAGCACATAGACTTTGTTACACCTTGAGGAAGTTAGTGATATTCCGGCAGGCTCTGCCACCACTCTGCCAGCATGACTGAAGGCAGCAAAAGCACCATCATACCTTACCGACCTCAAAGAAAAGAGCCCTCATTTTTCAAAGCAAGCTATATTCTAAAACAACCTAAAGATGGGCTCGGTGGCTCAGCCCCTAATCCCACACTTTGGGAGGCTGAGGTGAGTGGATTGCCCGAACCCGTGGGTTTGAGACACCCCTGGGAAACTTGGCAAGACCTCATCGCTACAATAAATCCAAAAATTAGCCAGGTGTGGTAGCATGCACCTGTAGTTCCACCTACTTGGAAGGCTGAGATGGAAGGATTGCCAGAGCCCACCAGGTGGAGGCTGCGGTGGCCAGGAGCAGCCACTGCACTCTATTCTGGGTGACAGATTGTGACTCCAACTCAAAAAAAAAAAAGAATCTAAGAATAGAGACCTTCCAGATTAAATATGATGATGCTTGGCTTACTTCACCAAGTATTAATAATCAAAAAATTAGGCCAAGTATGGTGGCTCAAGTCTGTAATCCCAGGACTTTCGGAGGCCAAGGTGAGGGGATTGTCTGAGTACAAAGTTTTGAAAACAACCTGGACAACTTGGTGAGACCTCGTCTCTACAGTAAAGTATTAAAAATTAACATGCATGGTAATCACTGAACTCCAACCTGGACAAGAATAGTGAGACTCCAATTCAAAAAAAAATACATTATACAAAAAAATGTGTCAGCAGGCAACTTAATCAAGTGAATAAAAGTAATATCAACTCTAATAAGATATATCACTATCAGGTGACAATGCACACAGATGACACCACAGGAGTACTGATATCATAGGTCAAAAAAAGTCAAGTTTAACTTACATTTAATAGTTAACAAAATATATTTTATGCCAAATTCCAGCTACAGGCATCTCCCAAGTTCTGTAATCTCCAAATGTGTATTTATTTATTTATTTATTTTGAGTAAGAGTCTCACTCTGTCACCCAGACTGGAGTGCAGTGGCCGCATCCCGGCCACCACAACCTCCACCTGCTGGGCTCCGGTGATCCTTCTGCCTCAGCCTTCCAAGTAGCTGGAACTACAGGCGCGCAATACCACACCCACTTGTAGAGATGAAGTCTCACCAAGTTGCCCAAGTGGGTCTCGAACCCGCGGGCTCAGGTAATCCACTCACCTCGGCCTCCCAAAGCATGGGATTTACAGGCTGAGCCACCGAGCCCGGTCAAAGGAACATTTTTAATACTGCAGAACATACATTCTTGATGAGAACTGTTCAAGGCAGCTAAGCAGCATGAATGAACAACTGAGAGTAATCTTTGCAATGTTGGGAGAAGTGTTTGTTATAGCCTTTGACTATCACAAGATCAAAAACTTGTTAAAAGAAACTTATTAGGAAGAACCATCACAAGTATAGAAGTAAAGGTTTGCAAGTACTAAAAACATGACAGTCCAGTAGGGAAACTGGCCACAGCCCCTTCCCTGGGATACGTTTACCTGAGAACCAGCCATTTCTTCCACTTCCTCCATTTTTTCTGGGATTATGATTATTATTATTTTTTGAGTTGGAGTTTCATTCTGTCACCCAGACTGGAGTGCAGTGGCCGCTTCCACCCACCGCAGCCTTGACCTGCTGGGCTCCAGTGATCCTTCCACCTCAGCCTTCCAAGTAGCCAGAATTACAGGCATGCGCTACCACGCCCAGCTGATTTTTTGATTTATTGTGGAGATGAGGTATCGCTGCCCAGGTGGGTCTCGAACCTGCAGGCTCAGGCAATTCACTCACCTCAGTTTCCCAAAGGCGGGGGATTACAGGCTGAGCCACCGAGCCTGGCTCTCTGGGATTATTTTCTCAGATGAAGTTATCTAAACAAGTCATGCATACCATGTCCTTTTTGAAATTTTAAATTATTTTTTGAAGTCTAGGGACAAGAAGATCATGGGATTGTGAATGAGGCCAAGGCCTGTAACTCCACTACCAAGTGCCTAAACATCTGGGTCATGATCCTCAGAATCCTTGTGACCATTAGTATCATCATTGTTCCAGGTTGGCCATCTTAGTGTTTATCTGTTTATTTATTTATTTGGAGTCGGAGTCTTACAGTGTTGCCCAGACTAGAGTGCAGTGACTAGCATGCCAGGCTATTTATTTATTTATTTATTATAGCGGTGAGGCCTCACCAAGTTGCCCAGGTTGGTCTCAAGTCCCTGAGCTCAGACAATCCTCTTGTTTTGGCCTCTCAAAATGCCGGGATTACATGCTTGACCCACCATGCAAATCATCTTAGTGTTACAATAGACTGAGGCAACATGATCTGCCCATGGTGGTGCCCCTTATACTCTACTTTCCATTTCCTGCCCACTTCCCTTACCACATTAGACAGCAACTTGTACTAATATCATTTTCTACTATGGCAGTCAATAAAGTTCATGTTCAGTACTGAGAAATTCCCTGATGATCACACTGGAGCACCCTCACAGATGACCTATCAATTTTATTTTGCTTTCTTTAAGCATTGATCATCGGTGTCTTTTTTTTCCAATAAAAAAATCACTACCAGGCAGTGACTGAGGGAAACCTGATCATCTGATAATTTAATTCTGAGACCACCACACACTCTATTGTACCCTCCTCTCAGTGTGGTATTTCTTCATCTTCCAGGGTATGAATTCTCACCAGGACCAAACAATCACTTGAAGTAGTCCACAATTTTGAACTGTGATGTCTTTTTTCTGACCCTAAATATGTAAAGTTTACTTGACACCAAGCAGTCCCCAATACCAATTGTTGGTCCAATAATTCAATCTGTTACCACCCAAAAGTAGCACAAACCCCCAAGTTCAAGGATCAGTCCCACAACACTGCCCACACCGCTGATGCCAGTTAAAAAACCCAGTGGCCCTCTTTGCTTCTGAGAAACTTCCTATAAATCAGGGGTTCTTCAAACTCCTCCTCCGGTCTAATAATTTGATGCAATACTCACAGGACTCAGCAAACAGTTTACTTGCATTGCTCAGTTTATTATAAAGGATTCAACTCAGAAACAGTAAAGTGAAATAGTGGTATAAGGCTACAGACAGTGGCAAGGGAGATGGGTGAGGAGGGAATTCTGATAAATATCTGTGGTTTAAGATATTCCATTATAGCCGGGCTCAGTGGCTCAACCTGTAATCCCGCGCCTTTGGGAGGCTGAGGTGAGTGGATTGCCTGAGCCTGCGGGTTCGAGACCCACCTGGGAAGGCGAGACCTCATCTCTTCAATAAAATAAAAAAAATTAGTTGGACTTGGTAGCACGCGCCTGTAGTTCCAGCTACTTGGAAGGCTGAGGCGGAAGGATCCCTGGAGCCCAGCAGGTTGAGGCTGCGGTGGCCAGGAGCAGCCACTGTACTCCAGTCTGGGTGACAGAGTGAGACTCCAACTCAAAAAAAAAAAAAAAAAAAAAAAGATGTTCCATCATATATATTCTGCAAGACCAGATTGCTGCAAAGAATCCCCCTTTCCATGAGGACTTAAATGATGTCCCCCTTTTTCCCTACTTCAAAGTCACTCACAGACACTGCAATTTCCCATTTTGTGCCTCATAAACAATTAGGTAAACAGTTAGTTAGGTTTAGGGTTATGATTTTGCACTTGTGGAGGAAGGAAAACTATCCCAAAGAACAAGGTAAACTCACTTCAGGGAGGTGGTGGAAGAGACCACACACCAAAGAGAATCTCAGGCACTCAGGATAGCAAGTGAAGGGGCTCCCGAGAGGGTGCTAAGACTCTGACAAAAAACAAATACATTTAAGGTAATTTTGAAATGAATAAAGGCATGTTTTCAGCATGTAGGCATGATGTGACTAGATAATCTTACCTGAGAAGAAATTCCAAAGAAGTAGGAGGAAAAGAAAAAAAAAAAGTCTGCATCTCAGATAAATGTGTCCCAAGACAGAGGGAATATCATGTTTTTGAAACTTGAAAACCTTCCTGTTGTCCTTGTGATGGTCTTGCCTAATGAGTTTGTTTAAACTATTTTTGTTGTGTGATATTCAATGGGTCTGCAGGATACTGCTCACTACATAGCCTCTGCTCTCTTCATCCATATTGCTTAGTTGCCATGAACTGTTCTCACTGTGAACATATTACCTGTCATATTAAAAATGTTCCCCTGTGGCTGAGGATCATGGGAAGGCAAGGTACCCACAAACCCCATTGGAGATGGGGTAATGGGGTAGATCCTTAGATTCCAGTGAACGATGGAAACATGTTCCTTTTGTTGTTGTTGTTGGAGTCTCCCTCTGTCACCCAGGTTAAAGTGCAGTGACAGCCACCACAGCCTGACTAATTTTTTGATTTATTGTAGAGATGAGGTTTCACCATGTTGCCCAAGTTGGTCTTGAACCTGTGAGCTCAGGCAATTCTCTTATCTTGGGCTCCCAAAGTACTGGGATTATAGACTTGAGCCTTGATCCCTAGCCAGAACATGTATTGCTAAGGTTCTGTCTAGATGCTCCATAGCTCCATGCAGAGCATGGTAAATAAAATGTACATTTAAACAGGATGGCAGTTACTGCCCAGAATAACTCAGAAAAATCTGAATAAAGAATAATTAGAAGAGATTTGTTCTCTAGGATGCTAAAACCAAACAATATACATACATTTTTAAAAATTACAAGATATGGCAGAGACTTGTAGGCTGATTTCTTCCTAAAACATGTTGCTTTGTTACTAAATTGAGTTTATAAATTACTCTATTGGCAAGGTGTGGTGGCTCAGCCTGCAATTCCAGCATTTTGGGAGGACAAGGTGAGAGGATTGCCTGATTCTAGGGTTCAAGACCAGCTTGGGCAACCTGATGAGACCTCATCTCAATGGTAAATAAGAAAAAGTAGCCAGGTATGGTTGCATGCGCCTATAGTTCTAGCTACTTGGAAGGCTGAAAGGGAAGAATCATCTGAGCTAAGCAGGTTGACTCTGGGGTTGCCTGGGCAACCAAATGAGATTCCATCTCAAAAAAGAAAAAAATCCAATTTAAAATTCTATCTAAATGTTCTATTGGGAATCAGTATTTTGGGATTAATTTTCTAGAATCTTGTTTAATATGTTCTCTACTGAGCTCAATACTAGGTTTGTAATCGAAGAATCCCAGCAATGGTCATGTTACTTTTTTCTAACAAAACAGGCCTTGCTGTCTCTAAGCCAGACCTGATCACGTGTCTGGAGCAAAGGAAAAAGTTCAGGGATGTGAGGAAGTTCAGCACATTAGCTAAAATTCCAGGGAGGTGGAAATGAATGAAGCAGATGGCAAAGGTTGAGGATGCAGAGCTTGAAATGTGGTTTAGGAAGGTGGTCTTCTCCAATGGAAATGGTTTCTGAGAAGCCTGGATTATGTCTCTTTTGTTTCACAAAGGAATATCTATTATTTCAGGTTCTGAAATTCTCCAAAAGCTCTGCTTCTTCTTCAGTGACCTCATTTCAAATTTACAAAGGAAATCAAAGCCTACTTAATGGTTTGTTCGGAACTGCATGATCTGACTAACTTTCTGATGCTTTTGCAGATGTGTAAAAATCTGCTGTTTATTTAGAAAAATCCATGTCAAACTACTTTTTGTTTTATTTTTGCATCATGTTGGAAATATTTGGGAGTCATGATTTTGTTATTGATTGAGAAATTTTAAGAACTCCAGACTGATGTTATATGCTTTCTACTTATGATTTTCTATTCTATGGAGGTTTCCAAAGTGATTTTATTTAAATTTATACTCCATAATTCTACCAGAACGCAAACTATCTCTCTTGATAGAAGTTCTGTTATTTTAATTTTTCTTTTTTAGCATGAACTGAGATTGGTAGTTAATTTCTACATATCCAAATTCTTAAGTATACTATATCATGTAGAGCATTGGTGAACATATTAAACTCCCAATGTTACCTTGTTGCCTAATAATGCTTATTTTTAAATTGTTTTGTTTAGTATGAAGATTAGAACTAGTCTACATTATATACATGTATATGTACACCCATGTATGTGTGTTTATGTATGTGTCATTACATTATTTTTATACAAAAATAAATGTATAATCATATGTTGTGTACATTGTAATAATTTGACATCCCTATACATTGTGCAACAATGATTATAATTATGCTAATGAACATGTCAATAAGATTTCATAGTTGCCATTCCTATGTTGTGTGAGGAGAACATATAATGTCTATTAGTTTAGCAAATTTTCCTTTTTTTTTTTTGAGTTGGAGTCTCACTCTGTCACCCAGATTCCCGGCCACCACAGCCTCAACTTACTGGGCTCTGGCGATCCTTCCACCTCAGCCTTCCAAGTAGCCGGAATTACAGGCACATGCTACCACACTCAGCTAATTTTTTGATTTATTGTAGAGATGAGGTTTCGCCAAGTTGCCCAGGCGTGTCTCAAACCCATGGGCCGAGGCAATTCACTCACTTCAGCCTCCCAAAGCGCGGGATTACAGTCTGAGCCACTGAGCCCGGCTCATCATTCTTAACTATAAGTCACTATATTATACATTAGTTCCCTAAAACTCAGTTATAGTTGAAATTTTGTAACCATTGGAAAAAAAAATCTCCTATTTTTCCCACCTGCAGGCTCTGGTGACCACCATACTTTCTTCCTCTATGAGTGCAATATTTTTAAATTCCACATGTGAGTGAGATCATACAGTATTTTTTTTTTCCCAAGTTGGCATCTCACTTCTGCCCAAACAGAACTGCAGTGCCATGCTAAAGGCCATAGCTGCCACAATCTGCTACGCTCATGTGATCCTTCTGCCTTAGGCTTCCAAGTAGTTGGAAATACAGGTACACACTACCAAGCCCAGTTTATTTTCTGATTTATTGTAGATATGAGTTCTCACCAAGTTGTTTAGTATGGTCTTGCACCCCTGAGCTCAGGCAGTCCCCTCAATGCCTCCCAAAGTGCTGGGATTACAATGTTGAGTCACTGCACTCAGCCTCACACAGTATTTTTGTGTGTGTATGCCTTGCTGACTTCACTTAGCATAATGTCTTACAGCTTTATTCATAAGGTTGAAATTCCTGGATTTTTTCAATTTTTAAAGGTTGAATGATATGCTATTGTGTATATACACTATATTTTCCTAATCAACAGAGAATCCACAAATATTTAGGTTGTTTTCAAGGTTGGCCATTTTGACAAATGTTGCAATGAACATAGGGGTGCAGACAATTTTTGAGAAACTTATTTCCTTTGCTTTCCTAAAACAGGAAAATGATTTTTGTGTTACATGGTAGTTTACTTTTATTTATTTATTTTTTGGGTCAGAGTCTCACTCCATGGCCCAGATTGGAGTGCAGTTGCCACTCCCAGCCACCGCAGCCTCGACTTGCTGGGCTCCGGTGATCCTTCCACCTCAGGCTTCCGAGTAGCTGGAACTACAGGTGCAGCTACTACGCCCAGCTTACTTTTATTTTTGAAAGAATGTTGATAATGATTTTTATAATGACACTATCAATTTTAAACTCACCAACTGTATAGAGGATTTCTTTTTCTTCACATCCTTATAAACAGTTCTCTCTCTTCTGGTTGATATTAGCCATCCTAAGAGGTATGAGATAATATATCATCATTGAGTTGATTTGAAATTGCTTCTTGCCTGGTTCAATGGCTCAGCCTGTAACCCCGCGCTTTGGGAGCCTGAGGTGAGTGGATTGCCTGAGCCCGTGGGTCTGAGACCTGCCCGGGGAACTTGGCAAGACCTCATCTCTACAATAAATCAAAAAATTAGCTGGGCGTGGTAGTGCGCCTGTCGTTCCAGCTACTTGGAAGGCTGAGTCAGAAGGATCGCTGGAGCCCAGCAGGTCTAGATTGCGTTGGCCAGGAGTATGCCACTGCACTCCAGTCTGGGTGACAGACTGAGACTCCATGTCAAAAAAAAATACATATATTGCTTCTGTTGGTGACATTGAGCACCGTTTCTTATACCTGTTGGTTCTCACTGGATAAATTCTATTCATTTTGGGGCTATCTTTTATTCACTTTCTTGTTCTTGCCTTTCTTTTATACTTTGGATATTATCAGTTTATCAGCTATATGGTTTGCAGATATTTTCTGTTGTCCTGTAAGTTTTCTTCTGATTCCCTTTACCATGCAGAAGGCTTAGTTTGATTTCTCCAACTTGTTTATATTGACTTTTATTCCTGTAGTCATAAAAAAATTATTACTATGTCCAATATCAATATCATGGATGTTTTTCTAATCCTTTTAAGGTTTACATTGAAGAAATATACAAAATTATCACTCTAATGTTATGAATATGAGTTAAAGAAGAGTACATTGAATTTTTGTGTGTGAATCTATGCCTAAGTTGGAAAAGACACCATTGGAACAAAAGAAATAATTTAAAATCTGAAAGTAAATCGATTTTATCTGCTTCACATTCACTTTATTCCACTCATATCTAATGGCTTCTAGTTCAGAATCTTACTAGGGAAATCCTCTTTATGACTTGCCTTGCAAAGCTATGTTCATGAAGTGATCATTATTTGCCTACTTACAAATTTCAAGAATTTTTAAAAATGCAATTGAGTGATGTTTGAAAGCATTATGAAAGTGTAATTCACAATGAGTGTATTTAGTTACTTTTTTTAGTACATTTTATTTTTCTTCACAACTAAAGAATGTCACTGAATAACTGTGATGTTATTCTATTAACTTTGTATAATGAACAGTTGATTTTTCTTGAGTCAACCAAGCCAATTTGTTCAGTGGAAACTTGGCAGAATTTATAAGTTTTGGGAGAGTTTTACTTTCATTTTATTTTTGTAATTCTTGACATTCCAACAAAGTGAACAAATGCAAAACATTGCTTGATGTATAATAAATGCTCTATAAAATGCCATAGATTTTAATAGATTAAACAGATATTGTGATGTTTTCGCAAAAATTTAACATTTAAAAATCAAATTAAAGCCGGGCTTGGTGGCTCAGCCTGTAATCCCAGCACTTTGGAAGGCTGAGGTGAGTGGATTGCCTGAGCCCGTGGGTTCGAGACCTGCCTGGGCAACTTGGCGAGACCTCATCTCTACAATAAATCAAAAAATTAGCCAGGTGTGGTAGCGCGTGCATGTAATTCCAGCTACTTGGAAGGCTGAGACTGAAAGATCACTGGAGCCCAGCAGGTCGAGGCTGCGGTGGCCGGGAGTGGCCACTGCACTCCAGTCTGGGTGACAGAGTGAGACTCCAACTCAAAAAAAAACCCAAAAAACAAAAATAATAAATAAATAAATAAATAAATAAAATCACATTAATAGGTAAGTAGTGTAATATATTTCTGAAACACAAAACCAGAAGAAATGGTAAAGGAAATATGTTTGAGAAGAAAGATTAAATGTTATCATTAAGTTGATAATCCTCTAATGAATTTATTAATTGAGTTTGATGCTGACATAGATACCAACTGTTTGTGTTCTGGGGAAATTTTATTTATTTTATTTTTTTGGTAAACAAGAATATTTAAATTGGAAATCCATAAAAAGTCTGAAAAATAAGATAATATCATACATAATAGGACTTGGGAAGTAAAGCATTGAAAAACACACTGGGAAACCAAGGGAATACAGTTTCAAAGTAGACTAAGACATGTTAAGTAGAAAATGAAGTGAGAGCATTAATATCTTGATTATTCCACTAAAACCTTATGGATTCTTGCTTAGAATCTTCCTCTGTACATCCTATTTTTGACTTGCCTGTTATTCATGTAAGGGTTTGTTCTTAAAGGCACTATTTCTTAGCCTAAGTAGACATTTCAAGAATTTTAAAATGTAATTTAACGGTGTTTGAAAGTACTATGAAAATGTAATTCACAATCAGTGTATTTAGTTACTTTTTAAAGTATATTTTATTTTTTGTTATAACTAAGGAATATCATAGAATAATGTCAGTGTTCTTTTTAGTTGGTATAATGAGCAGAATTGATTTTTAAAGTTTTTACTGTTCCATGAAACTTGTGAGAGTTTATATGTCTAGGGGTTGCTTTCATCTTCTTTTTTTTTTGGTATTTTTTGACATTCAAACAAAGTGAATAAACAGAAAATATTGCTTGGTGTGTTACAAATGCTCTATATAATGCAATAAATATTCCCATTAGAATGACTCCAACTCAAGAAGCAACAAAAAGTCACTCCTCTATTTGATGATACGATAAAAGTGAAAGAGTGAAAGACTTTATAAGGAAATATCAACCTCCGATGGACATTGGACTACAGAAACCACGTCCTTGACAACATCAAGTTTTTTTCTCTTTTTGAGTTGGAGTCCCACTCTGTCCCCTAGACTGGAGTGCAGTGGCAAGCTCCTGACCACTATAACCTCGACCTGCTGGGCTCCAGCAATCCTTCCCCCTCAGCCTTCCAAGTTTCCAGAACTACAGGTGCGTGCTACCACACCCAGCTAGTTTTTCTTTTATGACATTAACTTTTTAAATGTTTACATATAACAAAAGTAATTGAACACATTTTATTTAAAAATTATAAATTCTGCATTTCCTAAATAATTTAACTATTGGCAGAATAACCTCATTTTTAGAACTTTATCTGTCACTAACTTAAAATGTGATGGACTGTCTGCTGCATATTATATTTGTTACTCTTTTATCAGAACTGACTTGTGTTAAAGGGCTCACTATTGTACAGATGTTGACCCTAAGACTCTGAACACTCAGCAGGGCTCGTCCACCTCTCTCTGGGTGAGAAGGAAGATCTGCTGGAAGCAAGCACACTACAAGAAAAAGTTTCCTCTGCACATGTGTGAACTTGAGTCTCCAAGGAAACAGCAAAGCCATATCTTCCCTTCCACCCCTGTCACTTTCATTGTGTAATGAATTTCCATATCTGTCTTCAACCTTTAAAAGTTGTATTCCTTTGGTTTCTCCATGTATTTTTAAAATCATCATCACACTACTTTACATTCCAAGTCATTCTTATATTCAATGTCACTCTATTTTTATTTTCAGACTTTTTTTTTAGATGGAGTCTTGTTCTCCCGCCAATACTGTAGCACAAGGGCATGCTCATAGCCACTGCATCCTCGACCTCCTGGGCTCAGGTGATCCCTCTACCTCAGTTTTCCAAGTAGCTGGAACCACAGGTGCATGCTACCATGCCTGGCTTATTTTTTATTTATCATAGAGATGAGGTCTCACTAAGTTATCCAGGTTGGTATTGAACCCCTTGTCTCATGGAATCCTCTCACCTTGGCCTTCCAAAGAATGGGGATTACAGGCAGAGCCTGTAGTGAAGGGAAGTGTTGGAAGTGAAGTTTAGGAAGGGAAGGGAAGTGAAGGGAGGTGTAAAAAGGTAGAGTGCTTGTATGCAATCTACATTATCTTCTTATGACTTCAAGATACATTAGTAAAACTTGAAGATATTTTACTACTCTCCATTTGTCACTGAAATTACAAATAAAATTCCATAGAAAAAAACAAAAAAAGGAAATAAAAATGCAATCAAGGCAAATGACCACTAATAAACACACACGCTCACACACCCACACAAAAGGAAGTCAGTAAAAGAGAAAAAGAAGAAAAACATTGCTATAGGAAAACACAGAAAACAATTTTAAAATGTCAATAGTAGGCCAGGTGCAGCAGCTCATGCCTATAATACCAGTACTTTGTGAGGTCGAGGTGAGAGGACTGCCTGAGCCCACAGGTTCAAGACCAGCAATTTAGCAATTTAGCAAGACAGTAAATCAAAAAATTAACCTGGTGTGGCACATACCTGTAGTTCCAGCTAATTGAAGGCTGAGGTAGAAAAATCACCTGAGACCAGCAGGTTGAGGTCACAGTGACCAGCAGCATGCCACTGCACTCCAGTCTGTGTGACAGAGTGAGACTCCAACTTAAAAAAAAAAAGGCATTAATTAGCCTTTTACTTTCAGTAATGACTATAAATATAAATTCATTCAATAACCTGATCACTTACAATGGATGATGGACTAACAAAAATAAAGAACAATACACTCTTTCAGAGATTCATTTGAAGGAGTCAAATAGGCCGAGACAGGATGGAAAGAGATACAGTATGTTCCCTACAGACAAATGAGCTTTGTTTTGAGGGTGCATCCAACTAAGGTAACCTAGGCATTCAACTATCACAGTAGACTATATAGTACTGTGCTGTAGTTGGTTTATAATAGTTTTCACGCAAATAATACATACAAATAAGCAAATAAAAAATAAACCAAAAATAAAGTACAAAAAATTTTAAAAATTACTTACACAATTGAACATATTAAAAAAAAACCTATGTATCTTTGAAAGCTTTCAACTTACAGGTTCATATGTAGATGATTTCCCGTATTCTATGCAAATGGTACAAAAGGGGATAGGATTGCAGCATTATCTTATGCAAAACAAAGGAAAAACACTCAGAAGAAACAAAAAATATTCGTATAATAATAAAAAGGGGTCAGGCTTGGTGACCCAGTCAGTAAACCCAGCACTTTTGAAGGCCAAGACAAGTGGATTGCCTGAGCACGTGGAGTTTCAGACTAGCCCAGGAAACTTGGCGTGACCTTGTCTCTACAATAAATTTTAAAAAATTAGTTGCACATGGTAGCACATGCCTATAGTTCTAGCTAATCAGAAGCATTAGGCAGAAGGATCACCGGAGCCCAGCAGGTCGAGGTTGGGGTGAGCATTAATGTCCATGCCACTGCACTCCAGCTGGGGCAAAGGAGTGAGACTCCAACTCAAAAAAAAAAGAAAAGAAAGGAAAAGAAAAGGAAGTTAGAGGTATCACACTCCCTTATTTATATTTATTTATTTTTTTTTGAGTCGGAGTCTCACTCTGTCACCCAGACTGGAGTGCAGTG
>NW_007253571.1:333559-349297 GCF_000164805.1 Carlito syrichta | reverse complement strand
GGGCTCGGTGGCTCAGCCTGTAATCCCACGCCTTTGGGAGGCTGAGGTGAGTGGATTGACTGAGCCTGCAGGTTCGAGACCTGCCTGGGCCCGCGGGTTCGAGACCTGGGCAGGCGAGATCTCATCTCTACAGTAAATCAAAAATTAGCCGGGCATGGTAGCGTACGCCTGTAGTTCCAGCTGCTTGGAAGGCTGAGGCGGAAGGATTGCTGGAGCCAGGCAGGTCGAGGCTCCGGTGACCGGGAGCGGCCACTGCACTCCAGTCTGGGCGACAGAGTGAGACTCCAACTCAAAAACAACAACAACAACAACAAAAAACTGTGGTGCTGATGTACACAAAAGACAACAGATCATGGAACCAAATAGAAACTCCAAAATGAACCCTAATAATTATAATAATTGAACCCTAATAAATTTAATTAAGTAATCTAAGAGAAGGATGCTATGGCCACAAAATGGGGGAAAATAGCTGCTTCAAAAAATGATGGTGGAAAACTTGGTATCTACTATGCAGAAAAAGTATTTACAACATACACATAAAGTAACTGCAATTATTACATATTTCAATGTAAAAACTGCCAAGCATGGTGGCTCAAGCCTGCAACTCCAGCACATTGGAAGGCCAAGAAGAAAATATTGCCTCAGACCAAGGATTTGAAACCACCCTAAAGAACTTGGCACGATATGAACTCTACAATAAAAAAATTAAAACAGACATGGTGGTGTTCGTCTATAATTCCAGCTAAGAAAACTGAGAGAAGGCTCCAGTGTGTATTGAAGAAGTGTTTCTCAGAACCCCCTGGTATCACAAGAAAAACAGAAACTAATAGAAATAAACTTATTAGGCAGAACCATCACACGTACGGTAATAAAGGCTTTCAAGTTCTAAAAAGATGACATTCCAGTTGGAAAATTGGACATAGCTCCTGACCTGGGACACGTTTACCTGAGAACCAGTCATTTATTTCTTTCTCCTCCTTCTCTGTGATTTCTTCTGAGATGAGATTATCTGGACACGTCACACCTACATACAGAAAGTATGCCTTTATTATATAATGAAATAGAATTAAGTAGGTTTTGGATAAAGTCAGCCAGGCAGGAGTGCAGTGGAACCATCATGCCTCACCACAGTTTTGACCTCCTGAGCTCAGGCAAAGTTTCCATCTTAGCCTCCCAAGTAGCTGGAATGGCAGACATGCACTATCATTCCCTGCTAATATTTTGATTTAATGTAGTGACAAGATCTTGCTATGTTGTCCAAGTTGCCCTCAAACTTCTGGGTTCAATCGATCCTCTTGTCTCCACTTCCCTAAGGGCTAGGATTTCTGGTGTGAGCCACCACACATACCCAGAATATGCCTTTAAAGATGTAAGCACAATCCTTCACCTGCTACCACCACACCCACAGACAAAAGGACCCAGAGAGAAGTGGAAATAGAGTCCACTCTTCTGTATCTTTTGTCACAAGAGACAGATTGTGAAGCAATGAGCTCCCACATGGAAACCAAAGCGTGAGTTTCTTCTTTCCTGTCCTCAGTTGCACTCCCTTGCCACAAACACTATCAGTTTTTGCTACATCTGGAGAATATGACTCCATTGATCTGCCTGACAAAACTCAAGCAGAACAGGACAGGCGGTCTCTTTTGAACTCAACTACCTAAGATTGAAAGCAAGACTCCAAGAAACTTAGAATAAACTTAGTTCACATTTTGTCTCAGCATAGCCATTTTTCCTTAGACTGACATGCTTTGAATCAAGCACATGTTAGACATAGTTAATATCCAACAGGCAGGTTTTAGAAGGCATTCAGACATCTTAAGATTACATTTTTCTGCAGACCAAGAGGCAGCCTACCTCATTCCCCTCAAGAAATCTCCATCAGATCGCAAAACATGGGCAGCACAACAATCCAACCTTTCAATTCAAGGTTTACATACTAATCTCTAGGAAACTTTCAGGTTCCTTGTCAAGCGGGAATCAAAGATCACCTCTTGGCTGGCTGAAGCCATAGAAATTGTAATAAGACCATTTTTTGGTCAAGAAGTTTGTAGATTGCAAACATCTCACAAGTCTTTTAGAAAACCCCTTCCACTTGACTCCTCCCATCTAGCCCATCACCTGAAGGCATTAGATGCTAATGTCTGGCAACCATTGAAATATAAAACTCATGTGGCTACTGAATGAGCTAAATCAGTTAATAAAATCAAGTTGCTAGCAAAATAATATTAACCAGCTTACTCCATTTTGTTTGAAGCTTTCATCTTAGTTACCTGCCTGACCTAAGAATCAATGCCTACGTGTGATTACAGTAATGTTCCCATGACCACAGACACCCAACTTTGTCTCCTTTAGGGAGGTTATGCTGACCATTGCCTGCTAACCATTACAGAACTCCTTCACCATTAGATTCATGTAATTGTATGCTTTGTTAACTGAAATCAAATGTTACACTTTGACATTTTTATAGTTTGTTCTTATATTTGGTTAATGACATAATCAAGGTAACTCCATTGTATAATGATTCTTCTTCCCTGTCTCTATGTAACTACCTAGACTGTAGTGCAGTGGCCACTCCCGGCCACTGCAGCCTCAATCTGCTGGGCTCCAGCGATACTTCCACCTCAGCCTTCCAAGTAGCTGGAACTACAGGCATGCGCTACCATGCCCAGCTGATTTTTGATTTATTGTAGAGATGAGGTCTCTCCAAGTTGCCCAGGCGGGTCTCGAACCCGCAGGCTCAGGCAATCCACTCACCTCAGCCTCCCAAAGGCGCAGGATTACAGGCTGAGTCACCAAGTCTGGCTAAACTATATCATAATGGCAGAACTCCAAGGATTTTCTGGGCATTGGCTGAACCTAGGACATGAAATTAATCAAAGCTCCCTAACGACTGAAGTTCCCATTTTAGTTGCCAAGTTGTAGTTAATAGTTGCTATGGTCACTAAGTTGCTATGTAGCCAATACAGTAAATTTTACCTATAAAAGCTTGCCACAAACTACACCAATTTGCCAAGAGTTTTTCTGGCATTGGCCTACTCTTGACTCATGAATTTAATAAATTCATAATTAATCAAATACAGCCTGCTGGCATACCTTCTTCTTGCTTACTTGGTCATAACACTACAACCTACATCAAAGACCCATGGCCCTGGACAGGCCTGTGGTCTTAAACCCCCTTTCTCCAAAGGCCTTTAAAACACCAATGCTTGGCTTTTCCATGCCTCACTTGCCTCTGTCTGCCCCCTTTCCAATCTGTGAAAGGTGGTTAATAAACTTTACTTCTTTCTACTTCCCCTTTTGTTGCAATATGGCATCATTACCATGGCAACAGTCCACCTCATCTCAGTTTATGCTTTCACAGAGAACAGGAATCATTTCTGCCTTTTCCCCTAAAGACCAGCAATGTGTGTGAAAATTCAAAGAAACCACTTAGTTAATCAACTTAAATGTATTTCCTATAAATTACTATCTTGGAGAAAGACAAAACTTAAACTAAACCAACAGCAAATACCACAGTGAAATGTCAAAATGAGGTAGGGTAGATAGCACAGGTAAGACATTGATAGATAAATTTCCCATAGGCTGGTTTTAGGAAGCAGTCAGACAATTTAAAATTACATTTTACTGCAGACCAAGTTCATTGAAGAAGTAGAGTTTTTGGAGAATTTCAGAACATGGAATGACAGATGTCCCTTTATGACAGCAGGAGAAAGAATCCCAGGCTTCTCAAAAACCATTTCCATTGGAGCAGACCACCTTCCCAATCCACATCTCAAGCTCTGATTCCCCAACCTGTGTTATCTGCTTCATTCACTCCCACTTACCTGGAAGTTTGGCTAATGTGCCATGTTTCTTCACATCCCAGGGCTCTTTCCTTTGCTCCAGACACATGATGAGGTCTGGCTTAGAGTCAGCAAGTCCTGTTTGATTGGAAAATAGTGACATGACTCTTAATGGGGTTCTCTTCGGTTACAAATCTAGTATTGTGATCAGTAGAGAACACATTATACAAGATTCTAGAAAATTAATCCCAACATAGTTTTGCAATAAAACCTTTAAGACATTTAAATAGAACATTCAACTTATGGGCTTCTTTTTATTTTATGTGGGATTCTCACTCTGTCACACAGGCTGGAGTGCAGTGGATAGCTCATGGTCACCCCAGTGCTCATCTGTTGGGCTCAGGTATTTCTTCACCCTCAGCCTACCAAGTAACCCAAATTACAGGTGTGCGTTACCACTCCCAGAAAATTTTTTTATTTCATGTAGAAATGGGGTCTTGCCAAGTTGCCCAGGCTGTTCTTGAACCCAGAGGCTCTGGCAGTCCCCTCAACTCTGCCACCTAAACTGCTGGCATTACATGGCTGAGACACCATCCCTAGCTTTAAATTTGTAAGTTCTTTTTTTTTTTCTTTTTTTTGAGTAGGAGTCTCACTCTTTCACCCAGACTGGAGTGCAGTGGCACACTCCCGGCCACCGCAGCCTCGACCTACTGGGCTCTGGCAATCCTTCCGCCTCAGCCTTCCAAGTAGCTGAAACTACAGGCGTGCACTCTAATGCCCGGCTAATTTTTTATTTTATTGTAGAGATGAGGTCTTGCCACATTGCCCAGGTGGGTCTTGAACCCACAGGCTCAGGGAATCCACTCACCTCAGCCTCCTAAACTGCTGGGATTACAGGATGAGCCACCCAGCCTGGCTTATGTACATTTTTAATAGTTATGTTTACATCACACAGAATATGCTACATATACTGCTCAGACGGAAAACTCCTTGTGAGTCAGAAGGTCCCTGGCAAGCTTTAATTTATACAATAAATTGAATATCTTCTTAAAATGCAAATTCTGATTCAGAATACATGGATTTAGCCTGAGGTTCTGTACTTTTTTTTTCCAGTTGGTGTCTCATTCTTATCCATGCTAGGGTGCCATGGCATAATCGTGGCTTATTGTAGCCTCAATCTCCTGGGCTGAAAGAATGCATCCTCCATAGCATCCCAAGTAGTTGGGATAAATTGGTATCAGATGTCAAGGCACACAGGTGGAACACAATATCCATGCTGAGATCTTTTGGCAAAAAATTATCGTAATTTATTATTACTTTTTCAGTTGGAGTCTCACTCTTGTCACCCTGGTTGGAGTGCAGAGGTAAGGTCATGGCCACTGCAGCCTCAACCTGTTGGACTTAGGCAATCCTTCCGCTTCAGCCTTCCAAGTGTTTAGAACTGCACGTACATGCAACCATGCCTGGCTAGTTTTTGTAATTTACTGTAGAGATGAGGTCTCACCAAATGCCCAACACAAGCTCAGGCAATCTGTAGCCTCAACCTTTCAAAGTGCTGAGATTATATAGGGTCACCACACCCATCCAATATAGTAATTTACAATCTCAATTAAATAAGAAGGAAACATGTGTTAGGCAGAAATCAGACTATAGGTATCTCCCACAGCATGTAATCTCTGAAAGTGTATTTATATTTTTAGTTTTTGGCATCCTAGAGAGCAAGTCTCCTCTATTCTTTACTCAGACATTCCTGAGTTATTTTGGACAGTAACTGGCATCCTGTTAAATGTACATTTTATTTTTATTATTTATTTATTTATTTATTTGAGTTGGAGTCTCACTCTGTTGCCCAGAATGGAGTGCAGTGGCCTCTCCCGGCCACCGCAGCCTTGACCTACTAGACTCCGGTGATCCTTCCACCTCAGCCTTCTAAGTAGCTGGAATTACAGGCATGTGCTACCACGCCCAGCTAATTTTTGATTTATTGTAGAGATGAGGTCTCGCCAATTTGCCCAGGTGGGTCTCAAACCCACAGGCTCAGGCAATCCACTCACCTCAGCCTCCCAAATGCACAGGATTACAGGCTGAGCCACCGAGCCTGACTTAAATGTACATTTTATTAACCATGTTCTGCATGGAGATGATGCAGCATCCAGACAGAAAATTAACAGTACGAGTTCTGGTTAGGAGCAGAGGCTCATACCTATAATCCCAGCACTTTGGGAGGCCGTGGCAAGAGAATTTCCTGAACCCTTGGGTTTGAGACAAACCTGGGCAACTTGACAAGACCTCATCTCTACAATAAATTAAAAAATTAACTGGGCTGTGGTGGCCAAGAGTGTGCCAGCACACTTATTCTGCACAACAAAGGGAGACTCCAACTAAAGGAAAAAAATGTTTCTATCCTTCATTAGGATCTGAGGATCTACTCATTTGCCAATGGGATTCTTGGTAACCATGCCTTCCCATGATCCCCAGTAATAAGGGAACATTTTTTTTTTTTTGAGTTGGAGTCTCACTCCATCTCCCAGACTGGAGTGCAGTAGTATGCTCCCAGACACCGCAGCCTCAAACTGCTGGGCTCCGGTGATCATTCTTCCTCAGCCTTCCAAGTAGCTGGACTACAGGCATGTGCCACCACACCCGACTATCTTTGATTTATTGTAGAGATGAGGTCTCGCCATGTTCCCCGGGCAGGTTTCGAATCCGTGGTCTCAGGCAATCCTCTTGCCTCAGTCGCCCAAAGTGCTGGAATTACAGGCTGAGCCACTGAACCTGGCCACAAGGGAAGATTTTTAATACTGCAGTCATACATTCATGGTGAGAATATTTTATGACAACTAAGCAGTGTGGTTGAAGAGAACAGAAGAGGCTATGTAGGAGCAGTGTCCGACAAACCCATTGAATATCACAGGAAGAACAAAAATAGTTGAAACAAACTCATTAGGCAGGACCATCACAAGGACAGCCGCATGGTTTGCAAGTTTTGTTTTGGTTTTTTTTTTTGAGTTGGAGTCTCACTCTGTCGCCCAGACTGGAGTGCAGTGGCCACTCCTGGCCACCGCAGCCTCGACCTACTGGGCTCCAGTGATCCTTTCCACCTCAGCCTTCCGAGTAGCCAGAATTACAGGCACGTGCTACCACGCCCGGCTGATTTTTTGATTTATTGTAGAGATGAGGTCTCACTGCCCAGGTGGTTCTCGAACCCACGGGCTCAGGCAATCCACTCAACTCAGCCTCCCAAAGGCATGGGATTACAGGCTGAGCCACCGAGCCCTGCTTTAAAATAAATTTTTTGAGTTACAAATTTAATACTATAAAACTTAGACCTAACCAATCCAAAATGGGATAGTCAACGCTCAATAGTTCAACATAACTCCATTTTAGACTGGGGTGGGGAGGGGATTTCTGGCCTCTTTGTGTGTTTCCATGTAGCTAAAATAATTTTGAAATGTTGACAAGGTTGGCACCAGTATGCAGCTGTCCAGACCAACTCTGGGAAAGTGGGAGTATATTCACTAACTCTGTTTTGTTTAATAAAGGAACAAGGAGACTGTGAACCAAGAACAAAGATAATTCACCACTTTCCAGGATTCATCTCATCTCCCAGATGTCTGCAAGCCTAAGCTACCTCTTAATCTTAGCCGCTCTCTGTCCTACAGCCTGGATAAAAATTTTGAAAAAGCACACACAGCCGGGCTCCGTGGCTCAGCCTGTAATCCTGCTCCTTTGGAGGCTCAGGTGAGTGAATTGCCTGAGCCCGCGGTTTCAAGACCCGCCTGGGCAACTTGGTGAGACCTCATCTCTACAACAAATCAAAGAATTAGCCAGATGTGTTAGCATACACCTGTAGTTCCAGTTACTTGGAAGGCTGAGGCGGAAGGATCGCCCGAGCCCAGCAGGTCGAGGCTGCAGTGGCCACTGCACTACAGTCTGGACAACAGAGTGAGACTCCAACCTTAAAAAAAAATATATATATATATAGAGAACAAGTACACACGATCCAGGAGTGTCTTCAGGATGCCATCCCCTCATTTCCTTAGTTTTAATGTCCCTACTAAATAAAGTCACAACCCCTGCTCCAACTCCTTATGTCAACAGAACCGGGTTTGGACCTGGTAACACAAATGGCCAAGGACACTAATGACAGACCCTGGAGATTTCCACCTAGATAATTCAGATAAGGCCACTGCAGGACTGTCACCCAACAGCACTTGCCCATCCTGGCTTCCCCTTGTCCCTTCTCAAAGACTTTCCTCCCAGTCCCTCCGGGATCTCCACTCCACGAGTCCTAGCTGGGGTTTCTGGACTCAAGAACTGTTGTTGTCCCAAGTGGCCTCCTTAATGCTGCGATGGAGCCACTGTTTAACTCTGGGGAGGAGCAAGGGCGTGGGCCAGGATCACAGTCTCCCCTCCCCCCCACCAGCACCCCACACATGTCGGATCCTCTCCATGCCCCTCACGGGTTCAGCACACTTGGAGGTGGTGGCTACAAGGAGAGTGCTCAGCAGGTGATGTCGCTGCAGGGTCAAGCCCACAGGGTCTCGCCCCAGGCCCCCCTACACCGAGGGACCAGTGCCGAGCCTCAGGAGAGGCCAGTCCCTAAAGAGCCGGGTCATCCGGGTCTATCCCCACTCCCCCTCTCGGGAAACCTCCCTGCACACTCACCACCTCCTGCCTTCCGAGGGTCTCAGCGTCTGCCCTACGAATCTCCCAGGACCTGCGTGTCACAGGGCAACACAGGCAAAAATGAAGATACGCCAGGCTGATGGAGAAAACTAAGACCCAGTAAGAGCTCGGAAGCGGCCCCCTCACTTCCAGCTCCTGTTTGCCCATTTCAAATCCCAGCATCTGTTGATTGGAAAAAAATCCAGGTCATCTAGTCTTGAGTGACAGGACATGCGATCAGATGCAAGCCATATGAGGCCAGAAAATGTTGAGATTTCTCCCAGTTCCGGAACGTGGTAGAGAGATGTGAGGTTGTGAGCCCCTTTCAGGGCTTGCTGGGAACACTGGCGTCTGCATGGCTCCCAGCTGGTGGATTGCGGAGCTGCAGGACTACAATCCTAGCGTGTCCCGGGAGAGGCGGTGTCGACCTACAGTCCAGCGACCCGCCAACCAGGAGAGACAAAAACTCTCATCATGCCCCGAAGGGGCCCACAAGCCTTCCCCCCTACCCTTCTGCCCAGACTCCAGGGCAAGGAGAAATCTAAAGGCATTTTTGCCTATGGAGTCGTTTTGCACCTCCTGTCAGTCAAGACCAGAAGGGCAGGGCCTGAAGGCTTTTCCAATCAATGGATGCTGAGGTCTCATCTGGTCAATCAGACTGGAGCTGGAAGTGACAGGGTGGCTTTTGGTCGGGTCTTCATCTCCTGTGCCTGTGCAGAGTTGGGTCGTCCTATCTGCAGTGTCCTGCACTTTGGTATCCACGTGTCTTTGCTTCAGCTTCTGTCACCTTGTGAACTGCAGAATGTGGAAGTCCTTAGTGAGGTTGCTGGGACATCCGGAGCTGGGAGAAGGTGAGTATGTCGGGGGTGTCCAGAGAGGGGAAGCGGATTAACTCAGATGACCCAGCTGTGGTGGGATTGGCGTCCCCCTCAGCTGATAGTGAACACGTCCCCGCTAGCAGCCCTCAATGTAGGTGAGGCTAGGCTGGGACCCTGGGGACTTGTCCCATTCACGACTTCACCAGTTGAGCCCTCTGCGAAAAGCCCCTCTTTCCACGTGTTTAGACCCGAAAGAGTGGTGGGAGGATACGACTGGCAAGTGGAATTCACAGAGGGAGGGTCTGGGTGTTCGTGCCTCCTCTCTCCACCCCAAGGTTACATCACAACGATGAGGAAGTTTCTCTCTTTATAACTGTGGAAATCAATACATTTCCACCAGAAAGTGTGATAGATTAATTGCTGAATTTCACAGGTGTATGAAAGCATACAAAAAATGCTTTTTTTTTTTGAGTCAATGTCACCCTGTTACCCAGGCAGGAGTGCAGTGGCACACACAAGGCCAACCCAGAATCAACCTGCTGGTCTCCAGTGATCCTTCCGCCTCAGTCTTCCAAGTAGCTCGAATTATAGGCATGCACTACCACACCCAGCTAAGTTTTTTTATATATTGTAGAGAGGAGATCTCGCCAAGGTGCTTGGACTGCTCTTGAACATGCGGGCTCAGATGATCCATTCACCACGGCCTCCTGAGCCTAGCCAATAATAGTTTCAATAAATTATTTTTTAATGCTGAGTTTAGTAATAAGAATATAACTCTAAATGGAGCAGGAATGAATTTAGCCATATAGATTGGCTCCAGTTTTCTGTTACTTGAGTAAATAATGAGTAGGTCTGGAGAAACACACTGGTAGATAACAGGTTTACTACCATTGTTTTTTTTTGAGTTGGAGTCTCACTCTGACACCCAGACTGGAGTGCAGTGGTATGCTTCTGGTCACCTCACCCTTTACCTGCTGGGCTCTGGCGATGCTTCTGCCTCAGCCTTCCAAGTAGCTGGAACTGCTGGTGCCCACTACCACACCTGGGTAATTTTTTTTTGAGTTGGAGTCTCACTCGGTCGCCCAGACTGGAGTGCAGTGGCCGCTCCCAGCCACCGCAGCCTCGCCTGCTGGGCTCTGGTGATTCTTCTGCCTCAGCCTTCCAAGTAGCCAGAATTACAGGCATGCACAACCACGCCGGGCTGATTTTTTGATTTATTGTAGAGATGAGGTCTCGCTGCCCAGGCGGGTCTCGAACCTACAGGCTCAGGCAATCCACTCACCTCAGCCTCCCAAAGGCACGGGATTACAGGCTGAGCCACCGAGCCCGGCATGGCTAATTTTTTAAAAATTTATTTAGAGATGAAGTCTCACCAAGTTGCCCAGGTGGGTCGGGAACCCATGGACTCAGGCAATCCATTCACCTCGGGTTCCCAAAGTGTGGGATTACAGGCTAAGCCACCAAGCTCGGCCTACCACCATATTATGAAGCCACTAAAAAAACAGATCAAGTGGTCAATGTCCCTACACCACCAGAAACTTCCAACTGTTGTAAAAGGTTAAATGGTTGAATCAGCAACATGTGGTCAGTACAAAGAAGCGAGGTGTCCATGGTACCTGACTTTTTGTCATTGTGAGTTCTGATGTTACTGCTTAAGAGAGCATTCACAGACAGAATTATTGCTGTTTCATTATTATTTCTGTTGGCTTGTCATTGTTAAAAATAAGCATGTAGGTTTTCTTTGTCTGTTGTTTTGGCTGTTGTGCCGAGACTGGAGTGCAGTGGGACACTCATGGTCACTGCAGCCTTGACCTGCTGGCCACAGGCAATATTTCAACATCAAACTTCAGGCATGTGCCACCATACCCAGCTAATTGCTTGATTCATTGCTGAAATGAGGTCTTTCCAAGTAGCCCAGGCTGGTCTGGAACCCCTGGACTCTGGCAATCTTCTCACTTCGTCTCCCAAAATACTGGAATCACAAGTGTGAGCCATGGCACCAAGCTGTCCCCTATGTGATATTAACATGGAAACATTGTCAAGCTGAGTGTTGCCAGATATGTTCGTGTAAGTTGTGTTCAGAAGGGAGGTTACCTGTCCTGTTCTGCTTTGCTTTGATCAGGCAGGTAATCCAGAGGAGCTATATATTCATTGCTGTCGCAAAAATTGCCAGTGTTTGTTGCAAGGGAAGAAAAGAATTAACTCACATGTTGCACACCTTGCAGGAGCTCACTGTTTTTGAAACTGTCTCCTATGACAAAAGACAGAGAAAAGTAGATTTTATCACTCTTCTGGACCCTCCTGCCTGTGGGTGTGGTGGTAGCAAGGAAAAGATAGTGCATATGCTAAAGGCATATACTGACTGCACATCATACTTATGCCAGGAAACTTCTCATTTAGGGAGGCTGACGTGAGAGGATTGACTGAGGCCAGGAGTTTGAGACCAACATCTACAACATAGCACATTCATGTCACTATAAATATAATTAATGAAAAATTAGTCAGGAATATTAGCAAAGGCCTGTAGTTCTAGCTATATTGGAGGCTGAGATGGAAGAATTGCCTGAGCCCAAATGTTCAAGGCTGTGATGAATAAAATGGTACCACTTCACTTCTGCCTGGGTGGCGGAATGAGACTCTAACAAAAAATAAATATATTCAATTTAATTTTAAACTAAATAAAGGCATATTTTCAACATGTAGGTGTGACTTGTCCAGATCATCTCACCTGAAAAGAAATCCCAGCCATGCTTGGTGGCTCAGCCTGTAATCCTGTGCCTTGGGAGGCTGAGGTGAGTGAATTGCCTTCGCCCCCGGGTTCGAGACCCACCTGGGCAACTTGGTGAGATCTCATGTCTACAATAAACCAAAAAATTAGCCTGGTGTGGTACGATGGGCCTGTGGTTCCAGATACTTGGAAGACTGAGACAGAAGGATTGCCAGAGTCCAGCAGGTCAAGGCTGCGGTGTCCGGGAGTGGCCACTGCACTCCAGTCTGGATGACAGAGTAAGACTCCAACTCAAAAAAAAAAAGTTTCTTTGTGGTTGGGGAACATGGGAAGTTGTGGATATTCAAGCTTCCCACTGGAAATGCTGTAGATCCTCAGATACAAGTGAAGGATGGGAATGTGAACTATTAAGATTTCACATGATGCTCCATCAGCTTCATGGAGAACACGGTTAACAGCATGCACATTTACACAGGATGGCAGTTACTGCCCAGAGCAACAAAAAAATGTCTGAATAACAAATTATTGGGCCGGGCTGGTGGCTCAGCCTGTAATCCCAGTGCTTTGGGAGGCTGAGGTGAATAGATTGCCTGAACCTGTGGGTTTGAGACCCACCTGGGCAACTTGGCATGATCTCATCTCTACAATAAATCAAAAATGAGCTGGGTGTGGTAGCACGCACCTGTAGTTCCAACTGCTTGGAAGGCTGAGGTGGAAGGATCGCTGGAGCCCAGCAGGCTGAGGCTGCAGTGGCCACTGCACTCCAGTCTGGGTGATAGAGTGAGACCCCCAACTCAAAAAAAAATTATTGGAAGAGAGTTCCTCTTTAGGATGCTAAAAACAAACAATATAAATACAGTTTTTGAGATTACACACCATGGGAGATACTTGTACATGGATTTCTGCCTAAGAAATGTTTATTATTAGATTGATATGAAAATATACTATTGGGGGGGCTGTAGATCTCAGCATGGATGTTGTGTTTCACCTGTGCATTGGCACCTGATACCAATTTGTCCCAGCATCCTTCAGGCCAGGTGATCAAGGCTGCAATGAGCTGTGAATATGCCACTGAAGTGCTGAAGCTCAGGTGAATTCCAAGTCTTCTGAATCAGAATTTCCATTTTAAGAAGATATTCAGTTCATTTTGTACACATTAAAACTTGATGAGGACCTTCCAACCTACTGTGAATTTTCCTCTGAGCAATATATGCAATCTATTCTGTGATGTAAATATAGCACTCAAAATTGTATGTGCCTGTGTTGATGCCAAATTTGTGCTGTATCATTTTAAAAAAATACTGTGTACACAGGCTGAGTGGATTTCATATCATTCTTTTTTCTCACAAGTAATGTATTAAAGAATATTTCTGTGTTACAAATTATCTTATTGTATAATTCTAGTTGTCAGCTGGATCCTGGTTATTTTTTTAAAATTTATTGTAGAAATGAGGTCTCACCAAGTAGCCCAGGGCAATCTCATATCCTTGGGCTCTGTCCTCTCACCTCAGCCTCCCAAAGTGCTGGGATCACAGGCATGGGCCACTGCACCCAACATTAGATATTTAATTTTTTCCAGACATCTATCTATATCTTGCCTAAAATTTTTAAAAAACTTTTCAGACTGTATTGATAAAATATATTTTATGGTGAATAACTGGAGCTAAAATAAGTGGATTCCATTTTTTGTTAAAGGTTATGAACCCAGGTAGGAGAGGCACTGACACACAGACAAGCCTGAATCAAGTGTTAAGTCAGGCCATTCTATGACTTGGGACGTCCTCTTTTGCGTCCTGCTAACTGAAGTGCCTGGTGACTACACTCTCAGGAGACTCTGAACTTGCTCTCCCATGTGCCTGAGAGGCTTCATGTGGGTTCTTACACCTTCTCACTAGTTGAGATATTTTATAATTTGTGATTTTTTTATTCCTTTCACAAGTGAAACTTAATCCAGATTGAAAGTAGGACTCCAAGAAACTTCGAATAGACTTAGTTCACATTTTGTCTCAGCATAGCGATTTTTCCTTAGACTGACATGCTTTGAACCAAACACATGTTAGACATAGTTAATTTCCAATAGGCAGGTTTTAGGAGGCATTAAGACCTTTTAAGATTACATTTTTCTGCAGGCCAAGAGGCAGTCTACCTAGTCTCCTCAGTAAATCTCCATTAGATGCAAAACCAGGGCAACCCAACAACTTAACCTTTCACCTCAAAGTTTACATACTAATCTCTAGGAAACGTTCAGGTTCCTTGTCGGGGGGAATCAAAGATCACCTCTTGGTTGGCTGAAGCTATGTAAATTATAAGACCACTTTTTGGTCAAGAAGTTTGTGGATTTCAAGCATCTCTCAAGTCTCTTGTTGAAAAACCCCTTCCCTATGACTCCTCCCATGTAGCCCATCACCTGAGGGCATGAGATGCTAATGTCTGGAACCAACAAAATATAAAACTCATGTGGCTACAGTCTACATCAAAGACCCACAGTCCTGGACAGTCCTGTGGGCTTAAAACCCCTTTCCCCAAAGGCCTTTTTAAAACCCAATTCTTGGCCCTTCCGCACCTCACTTGCCTCTAACTCCTTTCCAATCTGTGAAAGGTGTTTATTAAACTTTACTTCTTTCTGCTTTCTCCATTGTTGCAGTCTTGCATTATTCCCATGACAATGGTCCACCTCAGCAGTTTACACTTTCACAGAGGACAGGGATCATTTCTGTATTTTCCCCTCAATACCAGCAATGTGTGGAAAATGCAAAGAAACCACTCACCTAATCAACTTAAATGTATTTTCTATAAATTTTTATCTTGGAAGAAGACAAATCTTATACTAAAACAACAGTGAATGCGAGCATTAAATGTCAAAATAAGGCAGGGTAGCTAGCACAGGTAAGACATTGATAGATAAATTTCCCATAGGCTGCTTTTAGGAAGCATTCAGACATTTTAAAATTACATTTCACTGTAGACCAATTTGGCAGGCTTTCCCACCTTTTGGCAAATCAAAAGAAAACCTCATAAGATGTAAGAATAGGGCAACTCAAAATAATAATCACTAAGAATCATTCAGGTCGGATGTCATGGCTTATGCCAATGATCCGAGCACTCAGAGAGGAGGAGATGACAGGATTTCCTGAGCATAGAGTTTCCAAACCATCCGCAGTAACTTGTGAACCCTCGTCTCTCCAGTAAACAAAAAAATTGGCCAGGCATGGTGGTGCACACTTGTGGTTCCAGATACTTGGAGGGTTGAAGTGGTAGGTTCACAAGTAAGTTGAGGCGGCGGTGGCCATGAGAGTGGCATTGCTCTATAACCATGGGAAACAGTGAGACTCCTACAAAAAAAAATAAAAGCCAGGCTTGGTAACTCAAGCTGTAATCCCAGCACTTTGGGAGGCCAAGGTGAGAGGACTGTGTGAACCTGTAGGTTCAAGGCAAGTCCAGGCAATTTGGTGAGACCTGTCTCTACACTAAATAAAAATTATCCAGGTGTGGTAGAGATTCCAACTAAAATATATATGTGTATATATTTTATACATACATATATTCAAGTGTTTTATCACATAAAGATCTGAGTACTACATGTACTCACTCATATGTGGACGCAGAACAATTATCAGAATACTATAAGAAAGTGATTGGGTTGGGCTCGGTGGCTCAGCCTGTAATCCCAACACTTTGGGAGGCCGAGGTGAGTGGACTGCCTGAGCCCGCGGGTTCAAGACCCGTCTGGGCAACTTGACGA
>NW_007253571.1:332737-333479 GCF_000164805.1 Carlito syrichta | reverse complement strand
AAAAAAAAAAAAAAAAGATATATATGAAGACCAGGCATGGTGGCTCATGCCTACAATCCCAAAACTTTGGGAGAAAGAGGTGAGAGGATTGATTGCCTGTGTCCATAGTTTGAGAACACCTTGGACAACTTGACAAAACCCATCTCTACAATAAATCAAGATGTTAGTCGAGCATGGTGGTGTGTGCTGGTAGTTCAAGCTCCTTGAAAAGTTGAGGTGGAAGGATAACCAGGGCCCAGCAGTTCAAAGCATGGGGGCCGCAGGATGCTACCGCACTCTAGCCTGGGTGACAGTGAGACTCCAACTTAAAAAAAAAACAACAGATGAGTATCAGCTAAGGCTTGCATGCTCTAAAATCATGACATTCCAGTAGGAAAAGAGACACAGCCTCTGACCCGGAACACATTTACCTGAGAACCAGCCATTTTTGCCACAACTCCCTCCAGCATTTCTTTTCAGATGAGATTATCTGGACAAGTCACATCTACATGTTGAAGATATGCCTTAATTTTTTAAAAATTAAATGTATTTTATGAGTCTGAGTATCAATCCATAACCCAGGGAGGCGTGAAGTGTCTCCACAGAGCTTATCACCATCTTGACCTCCTGAGCTCAACAGATTCTTCCTTCTCAGGCTCCAAAAAATCTAAAACTACAGGCATGTGCGACCACTCTTGGCTACATTGTTTCAGCTTTTATAGCTACATGGATGTGCTATGTTGTCCAGGTTAGCCTCAAATTT
>NW_007253571.1:324824-332393 GCF_000164805.1 Carlito syrichta | reverse complement strand
CTCGACCTGCTGGGCTCCGGCGATCCTTCCACCTCAGCCTTCAAGTAGCCGGAACTACAGGCTCGCGTTACCACGCCCGGCTAATTTTTTGATTTATTGTAGAGATGAGGTGTTGCCAAGTTGCCCAGGAGGGTCTCGAACCCGCGGACTCAATCATCTCCTCGGTTTTAATGGTCCTCTAAATAAAATCACAGCCCCCGTTCCAACTCCTTGTCTTGATGTCGACTGTCCCACCAGGCAGAAGCAGGATTGGACCTGGTGACAAACTGCCCATGACCCTGATGACTTGGTCTAGGGATTTCCACCTGAATATTCCAGATCAGGCGACTTTGGGGCTGTCAGCCACCAGCACCTGCTGGTGACAGGCTTCCCCCTGCCTCTTCTCCAAGCCTTTACCCCCAGCCACAAGCCCTGACTGGGACTTAGGGACTCACGATCCGCTGTTGGCCCATGGGAACTCCTCAACACTGTGCTGGAGCACCCGTTTACCTTCTAAGAGGAGAAAGGGACAGGGTCAGGACCACAGCCCCTTCCCCCAGGGACCCCCATGCCGGTCAGACACCCCACGACACTCCTGGGTTCCACATATACGCAGCGTGGGTTTGCCTGGAGAAGCCTCCAGTACGGCGCGATCGCCACGGAGACAGGCCCCTGGGGATCGAACTAGACCCACCCTGTAAAGAGAACCGGGGTCGAGCCGCCGGCGGGCACAGGTCCAGCATCAGAACTGAGGGGGAGGCCGGTCTGCCACAGCCGGGTCATCCGTGTCCATCCCGCCTCTCGCTCTCGCACCCACACCCATACTCACCGTCTCCCGGCTTCTGGGTGTCCCAGCATCTTCCTTACTGACTCCCCGGACCTGCATTTCGCAGGGAGAAAAGGGAAGAAACAAATACACGCGACTCTCTCGGAGATGATTCGGCAGCTCTGCAGGCCCAGAAAACAAAAGGGCCGGTCAGAACCCTGAAACCACCCCTTCACTTTAATCTTCTTTCTGACTGGGCAGCTTCCGAACTAGCATCCGCTGATTGGATAAGGCGACAGGTTACCACCCTTCTGATCTTGAATGACAGCAGATGTGATCCAATGGGGCTGGAGGAGGCAAGAAAAAAGAAAAGCTCGTTCTTTCTTGTAGCATTTTGAGGTTGAGTTGCCTCCCTGCACCGGAAGTTGGGAGGAGGAGCAGGATGTGGCGTGAATCGCGGAGTATGCTGGGAACTGTAGTACAAGAATGAGGCCTGGTGGCTTGATTGTTGCGCTGCAGGACTCCGTCCCATTATGTGGAGGCAGCAAAACACTTCAAGGTACCCTGTGAGAAGCTTCAAAATGAGTCCACATATTTTGCCCTGCTGGGGGAATCCACATCTTTCAGTGACATGTTGGACAAACTGGTCATTGCCGCACCCAAGTGCCAAAGAAACAAGTCCCCTGAAAGAAGAGTAAAAAGGAAAAAGGAAAAAATACATGAATAAATGAATGAATGAATGAATGAATGAATGAATGAATTAAGCCCCCCAATGCTTCTGGATAAAAGGAAATAGTTTGGTAAATCCTTCAGGTCCTCTCCCACTATCGAGGTTCTCTGTCCTCAATAAATCCTGCTTTTTTTAAAAAAGAGGGAGATTGTAGGAGAAAAGACAGATACACAAATGCGAGAAGTCCACAAACTCAGATGATCTTCTTGTGTATCAGAATATTAAAGACTCTAGACCAGGCTTGGTGTCAGCCTGTAGTCCCAGCACTTTCAGAGGCCAAGGTAAGGGGATTGCCTGAGCTAGGGCCTCAAAACCAGCCAGGGCAACTTGGTAAGACCTCATCTCTACAATAAATCAAAAAATTTAGCCAGGTATCGTAGTGCACGACTGTAGTTCCGGCTACTTGGAAGGCTGAGGCAAAAGGATCGTCTGAGACTAGGAGATCGAGTCTGCAGTGGCCAGCTGTGTGCCAGTATACTCCAGCCTTTGGGACAGAGCGAGACTCAAAATCAAAAAAACAAATAAATTTAAAGACTCGTGTTATGCACTCAATGACCCTGGAACAGATAAGCTTCTAAAACAGACTCCCAATGACATATTCTCTACAACCCCCAAAGACAATGTTGGTGATCTGGATGATACCATTACTGAGCCAGATCTAAGAAATCATCTCCATTCATTAGGAGCAATTGGGACAATCACTATTGTAAGAACTCATCTCTATGAGTTTGGAGAGAACTGGACACTCTATTGTACAAAGACAGCACTATGATTGTCCGCAGAGCAGATTGCTGAAAAGGTTTCTGAGAATTCATTTGATAGAAGGATGTTTTTTCTTCTGAAAGTAAAATGAGATAAGAAAAGAAACTGGGTGATTTTCAGTACCTGCAGATTCAACAAAAAAATAGAGAATCCTGCCAGAGCCCATGGGTTTGAGACCAGCCCGGCAACTTGGTGAGACATCATCTCTATAAGAAAATTTTTTAAAAAATAGCCAGGCATCATAGCGCTCATCGGTACTTCTGGCTACTTGGAAGGCTGAAGCAGAAGGATCACCAGAACTCAGCAGGTTGACGCTGGGGTGGCCATGAGATGCACTCCAGCTGTGGCAAATGAATGAGACTCCAACTAAAAAAATAATAATAAAAAGAGAATACCAAACAACCAGATTAAGAAAGGGGACAGACTGCAGACTGTGGGATTCAGCTAAGGCCTATTCCTGCATAGTCAGGAGCTCTTTCCCCTTGTGAAGATCTGGTACCCACCTTGGAGCATCCTTGCACAAAATGAGACCACATTTCCTATTTCTTGCCTTGAAAAGAATCCACCAAGTATGGAAGACCTAGGGACCTGGCCTGCTTGGACCTAGCTTTCCTAATTTTCATCATTTCTATAATCTAGAGTAAGTATTGTGCCTTGAAAGCATAGCCCCAGTGCCATCTGGTTGGCCTCAGACTTCTGCCTCATTGGTGGTCAGGTAATCACCACTCAGGACATGGAAGTTCAGCCATCATTGCCTCCATGAGTGGATAAGGTTGATGGCTGATCTGTGGGTTTCTGCCCACCCTAGCCCAGGTGACTGGTTGCTTTTCAAGTCTGGTGACATCACTGGTCTGACCCTGCTGGACATGAGTTTGACTCAGGTACCCACACACTCATCCTGCCCTGGGCAAAATCCTAGTTTTGCTCAGGGCCACATGTTCACTATATGATCATCCTAGATATCCCTACAAATGTTCTCCCCGAGGTCAGGTGAGGCCAGATTGGGTCCCTCTGTGTGTAAGACTTGTGCTCTTTAAGGAAGGCACTTGTCACACAGATCAGCCAGCTTGAGGAAAAAGACATGCTGCTGACTGGCTGAGACTTTGACAATGCCATACTCACCCTCCCGTCACAAGGCTTCCATTGTGCAGCTTCCTTGTTGACACTGATTTCATAGGGCTGAGGAGTTATGTGGAGCTTTGGGGCACCTTGCTGGGTGCTGCCCTGTTTTGGGGCCATGTGGTCACTTTCTCAAAAGAAAGTTATTATGTAGGTGTCACCATAAGGGAGGATAATATCTCAGCATTTACTGTGGACTGGGCAGGCCCTGGTGTTGAAGGCCCAGTGGGATAGCTAGGTGAGGTTGTCCTGTGTTCCTAATCTCACAGGGAACCTAGGATAAGACAGGAGCCCTTATTCAAAGCTGTGCCATGAAAACCATTGACTCCTGATTTCCAGATGCATGGGGAGCTTTAGGAACAAATTTCAGGAAAGAAAACATCAAATAGCCAGAATCTGTTCTGAGCCAGGAATGTGCTGGCCACACTGGAGTCTCCAGCCCCTGGAAAGCAACCTGTTTCCTTGCAATCAATGGAAGTTTCTACCTGCAGTTGTGTCTCAGTTTTGTGATCAGTCCAGTCAGGTGATGTTGGGTGAGGATGGCTACTAATTGAGGGGTGCTGTCAAATTGTTTTTATAGTTGGAATGCACTCTGTCATTCTGGTTAGAGTGCAGCAGCATTCATGGCAACCAGAGCTGCAACCTGTTGGACTAGATGATGCTTCTACCTCAGCCTTCCAGGTATTTGGAACTACAAGCACATGCTTTCATGTGCAGTTATTTATTTATTTATTTATTTATTTAGAGTTGGAGTCTACTCTGTAACCAAGGTTGTAGAGTAGTGGCATGCTCCCGGCCACAACAACCTTGACTTACAGGGCTTAGGTAATCCTTCCTCCTCAGTCTTCCAAGTAGTTGGAACTACAGGTACATGCAACCATACCCAGCTAATATATTATTTTTTTTGAGTTGCAGTCTCACTCTGTCGCCCAGACTGGAGTGCAGTGGCTGCTCCAGGTGACCGCAGCCTCGACCTGCAGGGCTCTGGCAATCCTTCCGCCTCAGCCTTGCAAGTAGCTGGAACTACAGGTGCATGCTACCATGCTCGGGTGATTTTGATTTGTTGTAGAGATGAGGTCTCGCCAAGTTCCCAGGCAGGTCTCGCACCCTCGGGCTCAGGCAATCCAGTCACCTCGGCCTCCCAAAGCACTGGGATTAGAGGCTGAGCCTCCAAGCCCGGCCTAATTTTTTGATTTATTGTAGAGATGAGATCTTACCTGTTACCCAGCCTCATCTTGAACCTGTGTCCTCAGGCAATCCTCTCACTGCGGCTTTCCAAAGTGCTGGAATTAGGTCTGAGCCACCGTACCTGGCCTAATTTTTCATTTATTGTAGATATGAGGCCTTGTCAAATGGCCACACCTGGTCCCCAATGCATGGGCTCAGGCAGTCCTCTCACCTCAACATTCCAAAGTGCTGGGATTATAGGTGTGAGCCACTGTGCCCAGCCTGCTCCATGGTTTTCTAGAGCTGAGATGGTGGGCTGGAGAGACCCAGGCTATCTACCTTGGAGAGGTTCTCCAAGTTGGTGGATGCCTACAGAGTAGATCCATTTCTCCACTGAGCTTATCTGGCTCTCACTGAGTGGGCCCCCATAGACTCTTGTCCCTGGAATCCACATGTTTTCTGTGTGGCACCCCCGTTCCAACATTAAAGACACTAATGCAGGAAACTGATACCAGAGCTAAGGGTGTGTGCAGCCTGGGACATTGTTGGGACACCTCAGGCTTTTCCTGGGATGTCTCCCTAGGATTTGGATTGGCTTTGGGCTCCCTACCTTATGCCCTCACAACAGGGCTACTCTACCTCATCTCACCTTCAGCCCTGGTAAAGAATTCAGGTGGGAGAGGCTTTTACTATCACCCAAGTTCCTTTGCCACTTAACATGAAACTTTTCTCCAACGCAGGGTAGATGCTCCCAGGCACTGGGACCCCTGCCCTTCAGAGCTGTCACTCCACATAATGGAAGGGCTGAATATTGCCACATTCAACTGAACTCTTGAGTTCTGGGTCTGGGCTGTGGTCCCAACATCTTAGAGTAGAGGATGAGGAGAAACACCCACAGAAATGAGTTAATGGGGCCTGTGTTCTCCCCTCTTTATTACTCCAGAGGGTGACTTGGGAGTGGATTTTGTACTGGATTCACACTCAGGGACAGATCACACTCTATCCTTCTCAGGTGAGCCCTGGAGACCTGTAGATGCCTCAGCACCATGTCATGCTCCAGGGACCAGGCCCAGGATAGCCTGTCCTGAAAGAACTCCTGCAGCCCAACAGGAAGAGCTTCAGGGGGTGCTGTAGGCACATTGGTGGGAGCCAGGCTGGAAAGGTGCCCTGTGAAAGGTCAGTCCCTTCACTCTGCTCCAACACTAGGCACCACCTACTGATCACTGCTGGGTCCCTTCTGGCCACTGATGCAGTCCAGCTGTGCCCAGGAGGCCATGGTCAGAGAAAGGCCCAGACAGGAAAATGTTCATCACACTACTGCTTCTCATCTGTGTCATGTAAAGGGTGGTTTCTGTGTCTGGGAGTGTTCAGGGTGCCCCACCCAGTCCACGAGGCCATGCTCTGATACAGGTTCATACAGTGTTTATTATTTAGCCTACTTAGAAATTTCAAGAATTTTTTGAGCTGAAATTTAAGCACAATGAAGATGTAATTCATAGTGAGTGTATTTAGTTGTGTTTTTCTTTTTTTTTTTGATTTGGAGTCTCACTCCATTGCCCAGGTGAAGTGCAGTGGCATGCTCATGGCCACGTCAGTATAGACCCACTGGGCTCAGGTGATCCTTCCCCCTCAGCCTTCCAAGTTGCTGGAACAACAGGCCTCCACTACCATGCCTGGCTACTTTTTGATTCATTGTGGGGGCCAGGTCTTCCAAAACTTCTGGGGCCAGTCTTGAACCCATAGGCTCAGGCAATCCACTTGCTCCAGCCTCCCAAAGTTCTGGGATTACAGGCTGAGCCACCAGGCCTGGCCTAGTTACACTTCAAGGAGTATTTTCCATATGTTTGTTCTCAACTGGAGAATAATATTGAAGACATTTCTGTGTTATCATTTGTTTAACTTTGTGTATTTAGCATAGTTGATTTTATTTATTTTACAGGTCCAATTTGTTCAGGTCATAAATAAGATGATTTTATAAGTCAAGGGGTTGCTTTGACTTCTGTCTGTTTTCTTCTGACTATCAAACAAGACAGTTTTTGGTGTGTAATAAATTTTTCATAGTTAGATACAAATATTTCTCTTAGAGTGACTTGGTGGCTTTTTGTAAGAGACTGACGGTACCCAGAGTGATAAAATGGCATTGATTCGACATGTGGATTCTATAAACAGTCCACTCTCATTTACATGTTATGTGTATTACAAATTGTATTTTTACAATTAACAAATTAGCTCAGAAAAATAAAACCAAATACCATGTGTTCTCACATAAAATTGAGGGCTAAATACTGGGTACAAGCAGACATCAAGATGAAAATGGCAAACGCTGGGGACTGATGAAGGGAGAAGGAGGGAGTCAAGCACAGAAAAACTGCCTAGTGGATATCATCATCCCTGTTTGGGTGGTGGGCTTAACAGTAGCTTAAATCCCACCATTACACGATATACCCATGTAACAAACCTGCACGGGTACCCACTAAATTCAAAAGAGAAAAAAAGTAGAAAATCATGAAGAAGAAAATATATCTTTACAGTTCATTAAATGAAAATGGGTCATCCTAAAGTTCTTCATCCTTGTCATCTTAACCATGAGAATCTGAGGATGTGGTGGAACAGGAGAGCCTGGTATTGCTGTCTTGGGTGACAGAGGCAGAAGAGGTGGAAGGGAGGCAGGAGAGGCTGAACTCTTGGTGCAGCTTCACAGAAACACGTCTAATATCTGTCTGAGGCCAGGCACAGTGGCTCATAACTATAATCTCAGCACTTTGAAAGCACAAAGTTAGAGGATTGCCTGGACCTATAGGTTCGAGACCAGCCCTGGCAACTTCCCGAGACCTCATCTCTACAATAAATTTTTAAAAAATAGCTGGGCATAGGGATGCATGCCTGTAGTTCCAGCTACTTAGAAGGCTGATGTGGAAGGATCTCCTGAGCCCAGCAGGTTGAGGCTGCAGTGGCCGGGAGTGTTCCACTTCCATCAATCCTGAGTGACAGAGTGAGACTACAACTCAAAAAAAAGTTTTTACACATTCATTTTTCTTTTTTTTTT